>NW_024097629.1:0-91420 GCF_016545835.1 Crotalus tigris
TATACTGTACCTGTGCATTTGGTTTTTCTTGCCTAAATGTAGAACCTTATTTTTTTCACCATTTATTTCATTTTATTAGATAGCGCCCAATGTTAGAGTCTATCAAGATCCTTCTGTATCTTAAGCCTATCTTCTGGAGTGTTGGCTATTCCTGCCAGCTTGGTGTCATCTGCAAATTTGATGAGTTCCCTATCTATCCCCTCATCCAAATCATTGATGAAGATGTTGAAGAGCACTGGGCCCATGTAGATGCAGTTCCATTGAGGACCACATGCTGAGTATGGCCAGTTAGCCAGCTATGAATCCATCTGGTGGTGATGCTGTCTAGCCCACATTTTTCTATCTTGCCAAGTAATAGGTTGTGGTCTACTTTATCAAATGCTTTACTGAAGTCCAAGGAAATTATATCCACAGCATTCCATCAATTTTGTCACTTGGTCAAAGAATGCAATAAGATTTGTCTGGCATGATCTGTTTTTGACAAACCCATGTTGGCTTTGTTTGCCTCTATGTGTTTGCTGATTCGTTGTTTGATTATCTTTTCTAGAATCTTCCCAGGTATTGAGGTCAGGCTGATAGGTCTGTAATTTCCTGGATCCATTTTTTCCCCCTTTTTTGAAGATGGGAACTACATCAGCTCTTTACCAATCCTCTGGTAGTTCCCCAGTGCTCCAGGATCTTTGAAAGATATAGTTCAGTGGTTGTGAGATCACATCTGCCACTTCCTTGAGAACCTTGGGGTGTAATCCATCTGGTCCTGTTGATTTGAACTCATCTAGGCTGGACAGGTGCTCACTTACCATTTTCTTGCCTATCTTAACTTGTCTTTCTAATCTGTTTTTTACAGTACTGTTTTTGATAGATTGGATTGTTTTTTCTCTTTGTGAAAAGATAGAAGCAAAAAATGAGTTAAATAGTTTTGCTTTTTCCCTGTTGCTTGTCACCTTCTTGCCACTTTCTCCCACTAATCATTTCCTTAACCTTTTTCTTGCTTTCTACATGTTGAAGGAAGCTTTTTTTGTTATTTTTGACTTTGGTCACAAGCCTTAGTTCAGTTTGAGCCTTAGCTTTCCTCACCTCATCTTTGCAGGCTCGGACTATTTGCTGATATTCTGCTTTAGTTAGGTGCCTCTCTTTCCACTTTTTACACTTGTCTTTTTTATCTTTCAATTTATCAGAGAGTTCTTTATGCAGCCATGCTGGTTTCTTTTGAGAGCCGTTATTTTTCTTTTTTGTTGGTATTGTGCTAGACTGGACTTTTATTATCTCACTTTTCAAATTTCCCAAGCTTCTTGAGTTGTTTTCCCCTTGAGGATTCTCATCCATGGAATCCTTCCCAAGCCCTCTCTAAATTTATTGAAATTAGCTCTCTTAAAGTCCAAGACTGTAGTTTGACTGTGTTTTATTGCTTGTGCTTCCATAATGTTGAATTCCAATATTCATGATCACCCCCCCCCCAAGGTTCCTGTGACTTCAACACCTTCTATCATTTTGTCTTTGTTAGTGAGAATTAGATCCAATACAGCTAATCCCCTAGTTCCCTTTTCTACCTTTTGGGAGACAAAGTTGTCTGCTAGGTTTGTCAAGTATCTGTTTGATCTTCCATTTGGTACAGAGTTTGTCTCCCAGTTGATGTCAGGGTAATTAAAGTCCCCCATTACTATTGTGATGTGCTTCCTATATACCTTACTTAACTGACAAGCAAAAATTAACAAATCCAATTAAATTACAGTACTACTAAACCAGATGACAAGGGGAATCTGAGAGTTGAAGTCCACACATCTTAAAGTTTCCAAGTTTAAAAAACACTGTTCTAAACAATACAGTACTAAAAGACTAATTCTGTGATTACACAGTGTACATAATTATGTGATTACATAATGTACATATGTTACATATTATAACAAGAGTGAAAATTTATGATAAAACATTTTTAAAAATTTGTAATACCCTTGACCAAAGACTGGACTTCCAACATTTTCAAGACACTTTGGAGCCCATCTTAGGTTTTTTTGAGAATCACTGCCTTTCTTCCTTTTATATTTATTTATTTTTAAAGAAAATTTACATGGCCACCCAACTCACTCATGATGTCTCCTGGTGACTTACAGAAGAATATGTATGAATTCCTTCAAAGAATATTGTTGCTGGTTTTTTATTGTATCCATAGTTTTTAACATAATCAGCATTTCAATCTGGAAGGAATTCACTGGACATGTTACGAACTATATTGATTACAGAGAATCCTGCCTTAGTGATCATTTGTTTTCATTTTTTATTGTAAAATCCATAACAGTTGCCAAGGAAGAATTCTAGACAATACAAGTAATATTGTGATAGTTATCAGTAGATGTTTTTAAAATTCTGTGTCAAAATGAAAATTGATTTATTCTGTATTCACCTTATATTACTAAAAGCAGAGCAAAATTTGCATCAGATAATTGGGTCCAGAGTTCTGGCTTTTTGGAAGTGTGCTTAGAGTTGTATAACTGGAAGGTATAAAGATATGCAATTATAACTTCTTGAACTGAGATGGCTTGTCACAGACCTACTGTGTAAAGATGCTAAGAAAAAGACTTAGGCATTTCTTGAGTAGAGGTTTGAAGCTGCAGGACACAGGACAAACTCTGAGTTTATTGCTTCTTATATACTTTTTACATACATAGGCTTTTACTTTAAATGCTGACATTTTACATTCATAAGTTTAACCTTTAGATGCTGACATAAAGTTTCTTTATTGGAAAATTCCTTCATATAAGCAACTATTTTCTAGTAACATATTACCTGTTCAGAGATCAGGTAAAGACAAATACAGGGAGATGAAAGACAGGAAGAGATAAGAGGGAACTTAAGCATATTATTTATTTAGATAGGTAAGGTATTAAGTCAAAAGGGGATGACCTTTTGGCTGCTTCCTTGGGACAAAGGGTATCAAAAGGTTATGAGGTTTGGGGGGGGGAAGCATGGCAGTTTGCTGCGTGTGCTTTTTCCCCCACACTACTACTTGCAGATTAGGCTTGACAAGCAAGAAATATCACAGTCCATCCATAGTATCATACTGAAGAGAGAGCATCAATTTCCATTACCCTGCTGATGCTTAGGTTTTTCACCACCACTACGCCCCCATGAATTTACAGATAGTCCTCAATTTATGACCATTCATTTAGCAACCATTCAAAGTTATGACAGGGCTCAAGAAAGTGATTTTACAGCCAGACATTGCATATTCAACTCATAGTTATATGATTAAAATTGTGGCATTTAGGAATCTGCATGTTTTTACAATGGTGCAGCATTCCAATGTCACATGATCACCATTTGCAATCTTCTAGGCGGTTTCTGACAAGCAAAGTCAATAGAGAAAGCCAGATTCACTTAACAATCATGTATTTGCTTAACGACCTCAGTGATTCACTTATTTCTGGCAAAAAGGCCATAAAATTAAGAGTGACTCACTTAATGATGGAACTTCTAGTCCCAATTGTGGTAATAAGTTGAGTACTACCTGTTTTTGATTTAGTTACTGTTCAATGTATATATTTACTGAAAAGAAAGTTCCATTGTACTCATGTGCCATATGACTCCAAGTATTGGTTCCTTGCATAGAACTCAACCTAGGAAAGTAACATGAAATTTTTTCATAGTTAAGGTAAGGATGCATCCTTTTGTACAATTAGCTAATTGTGAGCTCTAATGAACATACTCCACTGATGGAGACTATAAAATGTATATCTAATTAGAAGAAGCAAATTTATCAAGTTATGGCAAGATTTTTTAAAAAAATACTTCTGTGGTCCTATTAAGAAAGTCATACTTCCTTATTGGAGGAAGCCTTCACTATTAGTTTTGCATAAAATTAAAAATATGTGAGAGGACAGATGGCCTACAAAATAGCCAGCACCTGTGCTGCTGTTGTCCTGTCCCTTTAAGTCCTTGCCCTAATCAGCACAGCAGTTGATGGTTATAAAAGCTGAGCAGAGAGACAGCTGGGTGTTGTGGTGTTCGTGTGTAATTGTAAAGGAGGCAGAAGTAGCATTCATAAGAAGTAGTTGGAGGAGCAGTAGGAGGTGTAGTAGAAGTGGGAAAGACTGAAGTAGTGAGCTGTGAGTACTAATCTTTGAGTGCTTGTATGTAGTGTTGGGATTCAGCCAGTTTGCACTGGTTAAGGAGAACTGATACCTATCCCGGTTTGCACCAGTTCGGGAGAACTGATATCTATTGTATCTTCAGTTTGAAGGAAATAAAAGTTATTCTTTTATAAATGTAACAGTGAAGCCCCAATGTGGCAATGAAGCTCCAATGTAACAATGAAGTGCAAATGTATCAAATGTAGTATGAATGTAGCAATGTAATGCCAATGTATGAGACTGTTTACTGTTTCCTGCCTATGTAAGAGTGACCACAAAAAGTAATCAGCAAAGATAATGAATTATGACCTACTAAAAGTTCCTCAGGAGACAGGAACTTACGCCTTGAGCAGAAATCACTATCAGGATGAGGGGAACATCGGCCCAAGGTGAAAATTATAAATAAACAAGATAAGATAACAGCGGATGGATGGAAATTGTCAGGATGACCTTTTAAGTGTAAAACAACTTCAAAGAATGACTGAAGAGGATGAGGAAGGGGAGTTGGGAAGGCTTCTTAGGCATCATGTGCATTGTAAAAGGGTATAAAATGTATAGCTTGAAATCTGCTTTTTGCGCTCTTTGAACTCAAACCATTTGGGAAGAGTCTGAGAGGCCGCGCTTGCAACCGCTTTTCTTTTTGTTATTTTCATGTTTTGTCCAATAAACTTTTTTTTGTTAACCAGATTTGTCTCTGAATTGTGAGCATCACATTTGGGAGTTTTAAATCTCACAATCTTGGTGCCCAATGTGGGGCACAAGGGCCTCTAGGGGGCGCAGTTTCTCAGCGAAATCCAGGGGCATGCCTGTTGATTTCAACTGCCTGGAGTTATGTGAGATTTAGCTTCCCCTTGCAGGCTCCGAGCCAAACTAAATTAACAACTCTGGTCTACAAAATCGAACAGGAAAAAGGAAGAAAGTCAACAACTGAGGCCCAGGACCAGGTAACCCAGTGCACTGGCCCAGGTAAGAAATGTTTGCCCCAAAGAAGGGAAACACGCAAATATTATACCTGGGTGGTCAGGAGAGCGATTGTGGGAGGTTTCTGCGATAACGGCTGTCTGTGTGTGTGTATGATGGGCTGTGTTCTAGGAACACTGGTAAGTCCAGAGCGAGAGCGGACCTGAAAGATTGCGATCCCTTAACCCACGAGGGGGAAGGCCAGCCTGAAGGTGTTAAGAATTTTGAGTGGCTGTCAAATTGAGAACCTCAGGGAACCATAATCAGGGAAACTCTCAAAAAGATGGGCAGTTGTTGTAGTTGTTGTGGTAAATCTAAAGAAAAAAGAATAACTGTAAAACTAACTAACAGGGAGGTAGAAATACCTTCCGATAGTCCGTTAGGACAATTGTTAAGTCAGTGGAATGATGAGAATCTAGAAGCATGGACTTGTAAGATAACAAAAAGCAGAATGATAACTTTGTGTTTAAAGAAATGGCCTCATTATGTAATTAGTCCACCCAATTATCATTGGGACTGGTTGGGAGAGCCAAATAAATATTGGATAGGGAAATTAGAGCAATATATTCTTAAAAGACCTACCCTAAGCAGTGAAATACCGTATGTAAAGCCATGGTATTTTATGAATTGGGAAGGATCAGTACCACCAGAGGAATATAGGATGTTTAAAATGAAGGAGGAAAAACTGGGATGGGATCCTTTAGAATGCCTCCCTCACCCATCTCCTCCTCCTATTCCCCCTCCACAACTAATATCAAATACTCCAGTCTTAGAAGATGATTATGGAGCAATAGGGGGAATAGAAGAACAACCTATAGCCGAAAGAACCCAAAGAAGAGAAAGGGAAAGAGAAAGAGAGAGAGGATGAAAAAGAGGAAAAATTATATCCATTGCAGCAAGTCCCTCAAGGCATAAATGCAAATGGACAACCAGTGATGGGGTATGTAGCAGTAAATATCACAGCTACTGAACTGAGGGAATTTAAACAAAGAATGAAAAAGGTTCAAGAGGAACCCCAAGCAGTAGCTGAGGAGTTTTCTGCCTTTTTGGGGCCCAATACATACACTTGGGATGAACTCCAGTACTCTCTGGGTTTTCTATTTACCCTGGAAGAGAGGGATCTAATTCGAAAAGCTGCTATGGCATATTGGAAAGATCATCATTGAGGGGCAAATGATCCAGCTCCAGAGGTAAAGTATCCATTGCAAAGACCAGATTGGGACAATAACGATCCTGCCCATAGACAGCAAATGGATGATTTAAAACAAATAATTATGGAGGGCATTCGGAACTCTGTGCCCCAAAGTAAAAATATCACTAAGGAGGGGTGTCAAACTCAATTTCATTGAGGGCCGCATCAGCATTGCGGTTGCCCTTGGGCCAGGTGGGTGTGGCCTACTGGGTGGGTGTAGATGGAGTGGGTGTGGCCTACTGGGTGAGCATGGCCAGGCTACATTGTTGGCATCAAGGTTGCCTGTGGGGCCTGGGCAGGAGTGGGACAGATCGGAGGTCTCTGGCAGAAGATGATGGGACTGGGGCAAGCCCCAAGGCATGGTCCATTTCTTCATTCCTCACACAGGATGACACCTCCCCAGCATGCACCCAGGGGGCGGGGGTGACACAGCAGGGGCTGGTTCCTTGTGGAGCTATGACTGAATGTGTTTCAGCATAGATGGTCACCACAAAATTGTATATTGGCTCCCGGCTGGCCTGGGCCAGGGCCAAGGTAGCGGGGGCCATTCCCTCACTGTTTCCAGGATGGCTTTGCGGGCCACATGAAACCACTTCGCGGGCCGCATCCGGCCCCGAGGCCTTGTGTTTCACATGTCTGCACTAAGGCTTTTAATGTAAAACAGAAAAAGGAAGAGTCACCAGAGGAATACTTAGAGAGACTTAGAGACCAGATGAGGAAATACAGAGGAATGAAGGAAGAAAGTGAAGGTTTTAGACAATTATTGAAGAGTCAGTTTGTGATAGGAGCATATGGAGATACACAAAGAAAAATACAGAAAATGGAGGGATGGGGAGAAAAGAGTATAATGGATTTGTTAACAGAGGCTCAGAAAGTATTTGTGAATCGTGATGTACAAGAAAGGAGAGAGGATAAGAAAGTATTATTGTCAGCAGTGGGAGAAATGATAGACAAAAAGTTAGGAGATAAGAAGGGACAGAGAAAAGAATTTGGAAATCAAGGGCAATGGAGAGGAAGAGGCAGAGGCAGGGGACAAGGTAGCAGGAACCAGTGTTTTAATTGTGGGAAGGAAGGGCATTTTGCAGGAATTGTCCACAGCTAGCGAGAGGAAGGGGGAGAGAATAGAAAGTGTATAGACTAATAGATGAAGATGAAGAATAGGGGAGTCAGGGGCCCTTGATATTAAGATTCCACCAACAGCCCTTGATAAACATTCAAGTGGGACCTGAAAAACAGGAATTAGTGTTTCTAATAGACACCGGAGCTTCTAGGACGTCTCTGACAAATATACCCCAATGCTGCCATTTAATTAAAAGTACAATAAGAATTTCGGGGGGGGGGGACTTCCGGTGGCGTTTGCCGCGCCGATGGCAGCTTTTTTCTAGCCACCTGCCCTGGGATCGCGTAAAAGCCTGCAGAGACAGCGAAAACCAGCTGTTCTACAGCTTAAAACCTCTTTCCTTGGGAGAAGAGGAAGAGGAGAGCTTCTTGGGTAAAGGTAGAGCTCCCCTGGACCCCCCATAACTTCAGGGAGGTCGGAGGGTAAGAGTTCCCTTGGAGCCCGAGTTTAATTCTGCATTCCAGGTCGTCTTTGTTCCGAAATTTAGGAACAAAGCTGGACGTTGCTTCCACATCTGCCTCTTAAAGTGAGCTTGTGAGTATGTGAAAGCAGACGGAGCTGACCAGGAGAAATTAGATTTGTGATCATCTGGGACTTTAACTCCTGAAAAGTGTCTTCTTCAATTTTTTTTCCTCTTTTTGTTTGAAGAGAAAGGGAAAGTGACAGAAGTTAAAGATGGCGCTCGGCTTTCTTGTTTGAAGTTTTGCAACAAAGTTAGCAGACTGTTCTTTATACAAGGCAAGAACTTTCTTCTTTGTTGTTGGGAAATTGTTTTTTCTTTTTCTTTGATTTTATAAAATAAGACTGTGAATTTATAAAAATGGCTTCAAAAGGTTTTTTTTTTCGGTTCCTAAAGATTCTATTTCCTCTCCGATAATGCAGACTGTTTCTCAGCCTAAGCCAAAGACACCCCCTCCTTCTCCTCCTCCACCTGCATTTTCACTTAAAGACTTACAGGAAGCTTTAAAAAAACTGCTTTAGATATTAAAGAGGAGGTAGCTGATCTTTTGGATAATAAATTGACTTCAGAGAGGGCTGTAATGGCAGAATTATTGGAAGAAAAAAATAGAGAAATGAGAGAGGATATAATGTTTGCATTTCAAAGTCTTGCAGTGCATATTGAGAGGCTGGACGATAGATTGGATGAAGTGATGGAAAACGCAGCGAAATTGGAAAGCAGAGTTGATGAGGTTGAGAATAAGATAGACATGACACAGGATGAATTAATTATTTCACAGTATAGGGACATGGAATTTGCACTGCGTATCAGAGGTTTGAAAGAAAATCCACAAGAAGATTTAAAAGAGGTAGTGATTAAAGATATTGCTCTTAATTTGGGATGGAAACCGGAGGAAATTTGGGATGGGATCGAAAAAATTTTTAGGGTTAACTCATGGATTGCCAGACAAAGAAATCTGCCTAGAGATGTGGTAATTTATTTCTCCAGAAGATTAATCCGTAATGAAATTGTACAAGCTTTCTACAAACAGAGGTTTCAAATTGCAGATCAAGACGTCATAATTTTAAAAGAAATACCTCCAAAAATTTTAAGAAAAAGAAAAGAATTTACTTTTTTATCTGAGGAGCTTAAACGTCGTCAAATTCAGTTCAGATGGGAGATTCCAGCTGGGATTGTGGTGAATTACCTAGGAATGTGTTATAGATTAAATACAGTTTCAAAGGCAAAAGATTTTTATTCTTCCGTTCTGAAGGCAGGTTTGCCCTTATCTCCACAAGCTGGAAAAACTGTAGAAGAGCAATCAATTGGAGGTGTGACTTCATTGATTGCTAGAGAATCACAAGTGGAACCTGCTGCACAGATTCTGGAGATAAAAGAACAAAGGATGACTCGTGCTGTGCACAAACATAGAGAGAAAGATCAGAAGCAGAAGGCTAGTGAAATAACAGAAGGAACTATTGCTACGGAGCCTGTAGGAGGAGCAAGACCAAAAAGATCTTCAACAGCTGATCTTCAAGTTATGCTTCAAAGGCTTCAACCTGCCAGAAATGGCAAAGCTTCTGACATGGAATATTAATGGCCTGAATTCACCACAGAAAAGAAAAAAGTATTTCACTATCTGAAACAATACAATAATGACTGAGAGGGAATAAAAATAAATAATAATGATTATAGATTGAGAGCTTTTGCAGATGATTTGGTTTTAACTTTACAACAACCGATTCAATCGGTTAGTTATCTATTGGAACTTATAACTCAATATGGAAAAGTTTCTGGTTTTAAAGTTAATAACAATAACACTAAGATATTATCTAAGAATATGACTGAGAAGGATAATGAAACTTTAGTTAGACTTACAGGTTTTCAGATAGTGAAGAAGGTTAAATATTTGGGAGTGTTTATAACTGCTTCTAATGGAAAATTATATAAGAATAATTATGGAGTATTATGGACAAAAGTACAAAAGGATTTAAACGATTGGAAAAAATTGCAATTGTCTTTGTTGGGGAGAATTTCAGCGGTTAAAATGAATGTTCTACCAACGTTTCTTTTTTTGTTTCAAATGATACCCATTTTAAAAAAAGATGCTAATTTGGATGAGTGGCAGAAGGGTATTAATAAATTTATATGGGCTGGGAAGAAACCAAGGGTGAAGTTTAAGATTTTGCAAGATGTTCGAGAAAGAGGAGGGCTTAAGGCACCTAATTTGAAATTATATTATGATGCAGCCACATTAACTTTGCTAAGCGATTGGCTTAATCTAACAAATAAAAATATTCTTTTTCTTGAAGGATGGGATTTATTATATGGTTGGCATGCATATTTAATTTTCAGTAAGAAAGTAGATCGAGCTTTTAAATCACATATTTTAAGAGATGCCTTACTTCGAGTTTGGAAGAAGTATTATTACAGGTTAAATTACAAAATACCTATTTGGGGGATTCCTGGACATGCAATTGAGGGGATTTCTAAGGGGATGAATTTTGAACAAAATTCCGTATAAAGAATTACTTATTTGGTCGGGTACTGACTGGCAATTAAAATCTTTAGACATATTAAGGCAAGAAAATATTTTACAGTCATGGTTTCAGTATTTACAAATAGTGGATAGGTGGATCTTAGATAAAAAAGTAGGAATAACATTAGGAGATGAAAATTTGGTAATTCAGATTAAAGATTAGAGTCAGGCTCACATAAAAAGAATTTACAATGTGTTAATAGAATTGGATTCGGAAACGGAATTGGTTAAAGATTGTATGGTTAAATGGGCTCAGAATATCCAGGAACCGATTCCATTGGATTTATGGGAGATAATTTGGATTAGAAATGTTAAATTTACACAGGCTCAAAATTTAAGGGAAAATTTTTACAAAATGTTTTATAGGTGGCATTTGGATCCTAAAAAGTTGTTTTGTATGTATCCTAATTTACAGCCTAAATGTTGGAGATGCGGTAGTTCTGACGCAACTTATTTTCATGTTTGGTGGACTTGTAAAAATATTAAGGCTTTTTGGATTATGATTTGGTGGAACATTCAAAAGATTTTTAAAAGGAAGATAAAGTTTACTCCTCAACTATTCTTACTAGGGAGTTTTGAGGATTTTGATGTTAAAGAAACTATTTTAATGTTGAATTTAATTACAGCAGCAAGGTTATTGATAGGTCAATATTGGAAGAAATATTCGTTGCTTACATTAGAAGAATGGACACTTAAGGTTTCTAATTTAGCAGAAATGGCTAAAATTTCTGCTTATTTAAAGGATCATACACAAGAAAGATATATTATGGTATGGAGAAGATGGATAGATTATATTCAGATTAAATATGGAACTAAAAAGTTCCATTTATTCTATGATTAAATTTTAAATAATAATTATTAGTAAGCATTTTATAATGGAAATTATTTAGTTTATTAACTGTTATTATGGTTCTTTATAATAATTGGTTTAAAATGAATTTGTTTATAATATTATGATATTAAGGTTTAAAGGGAGTTAAGGGTTAAGTATGAATTTAGTTATTGTATAATTTGTTAAATTTAATTAGATTTTGTTTAATATGTTTGTAATAACCCTGTACTCGGCTCTGGGAAGTGGGGGGTGGGGGGTGGGCTTGTGGGTTTAAAAAAAATTTTTTTTGTTAATTGTCAATAAAAGTTTCTCAATAATAACAAAAAGAATTTCGGGGGTAGCCAGACAATCGTTTGGAGTCCCTCAAATAGAAGAAATAACTCTTAAATGGAAAAACTATGATACTAAGATCCAACCATTATATGTCCCAGCGGCTGGAGTAAATGTGTTAGGGAGAAACGTGCTCCAACACTGGGAGTGGGGAATACAAATACTTAAAGAACATGTTAATATTAACTGAACAGAATGAGGAAGAAATAACTCCGATAGTTTGGGGCACAAGAGGAAACCGGGGAGGATTGCAAGTAACTCCTATAAAGATTAGTCTCAAAGACACAGAGCCCATAAGGCAGAAGCAACATGAGATTAGTTTAGAAGGTAGAAGAGGGTTAAAACCAGTAATAGAAGAATTAATACAAGACGGACTGTTGGAACCAGCCATGTCCCCATATAATTCTCCTATCTTAGTGGTCCGAAAACCTGATGGAAATTACTGCCTAGTAGAGGATTTGAGGAGAATCAAAAGGATAATTGTATCTCGGCATCCTGTAGTCACCAATCCCTACACATTATTGAGTAGAATCCCACCAGAGCATTAATTGTTTAGTGTAATTGATTTAAAGGATGCTTTTGGGGCATGTCCACTCGATCCTGAATCTTGGGATGCGTTTGCATTCGAGTGGGAAGACCCAGATACAGGAAGAAAAAGTCAATTCAGATGGACAGTATTGCCCCAAGGGTATACTGAAAGTCCTAACTTATTCGGTCAAATCCTAGAACAAATCCTGGAAAAATTTGAAAAAGATCCAAAATTATCTTTAATACAATATGTGGATGATTTGTTACTCTCGGGGGAAAAGAAACAAGATGTAGTGAAAGGAACTAATGACTTGCTAAATTATTTAGCATCCCAAGGACTGAGAATATCTAAGAATAAACTCCAGTATGTAGAAAGGGAAGTAAAATATCTAGGGCATTTGATAAGTAAAGGCAGCAGAAGAATTACTCCCTCCAGAATAGAGGGCATAATAACACAACCGCTGCAAAAAGATGAAAAAGCCCTTAGAAAATTTTTAAGATTGGTGGGATATTGTAGACAATGGATTGTAAATTATGCAGAAACAACTAAAACATTGTACTCAAAACTGATAGACTCCGAACCATGGGTAATCGAGTGGTCTGAGGAAGAAAAGGGGAAATTCCAGGAACTAAAAGAAAAATTAGAAAAGGCACCCCCGTTCTATCATTACCAGACTTAGAAAAAGCATTTCATCTTTTTGTCGCTGTAGAAAATGGAGTAGCCAAAGGGGTTCTAGCCCAGAAATGGGGAGGATTGAAGAAACCAGTAGCATTTTTATCAAAATGAATGGATCCGGTAATAAAAGGGTGGCCGGTCTGTATACAAGCCATTGCAGCCACTGCTTTTCTGGTTCAAGAAAGCCGGAAGATAAGTTTTGGAGGGGCAATTGTAGTGAGTAGTCCATACCAAGTAAGGAGTATTTTAAATCAGCAAGCTCAAAAGTGGATGACAAACTCTAGACTAATGAAATATGAAAGCATTTTACTAGAAGATCCAAGCCTAGTGATTGTGACTGAAGCTAATGTAAACCCAGTTCAGTTTCTAAGTGGAGAAAGAGATTCACAAGAAATAGAACATGATGGCTTAGAAGCGATTGACTATCAGACCAAGGTGAGGGATGATCTGAAAGAAACTCGAATAGGAGGACTAAGGACTCTGTTTATAGATGGGAGCTCAAGGGTGATAGAGGGGGAGTGAAGAAGTGACTGTGCCATAATAGAAGGGGAATCATGAAAAACTCTACTAGCTGAAAGATTACAAAGTCAATGGTCTGCTCAGACTTGTGAACTATATGCATTAAAAATGGCTTTGAAGGAATTGGAAAAGGAAGGTGGTAACATATACACAGATTCTCCAGCATGATGAGTGTAGAATCCACCAGATGGGTTATTTCAGCCTTCCTGCTCAGAGAGACTAGGTCAGAACTTTGGCCATGCCTCCCTCAGGGTGTGTCTTCCCAGTTTTGACTTAGTCTCAGACTCAGACAGGCACAGTTTTTTCGGCTCCTTAGCTAGGCTAGGTTAATTTGCTTTCTAATTGAACTTAATTGACTTTAAAATTATTAGGCTATATTTAAATTGTGTTGTTTTTCATTCGGAACTAAATTCACAAAATTGAAGTCGAAATTTGAATCAGGCCTTCTGGCCTCGAGCCCAACAGGCTCCTGTGGAGAAGGCTGCAGGCCATTTATCAAATAGGGGCTTTTCAGCTCCCAATCGGCAATCAGTGGACCAGCGGACCAGCCGGCCAGCTGACTTGCGGCGATCGGAGTCTTCAGAGACTCAGACAATTCAGAGGCTTCCCTCTCGGCTTCGTCGGCACGAGGCTTTCCTGGGCTTCAGAATTTGCATTGCAGCGGAGGCAGCGCACCTAACAGCAAGTGCTTTCAGGGGGAAATTGCTTTTGATTAGATTGACTGGCTTAAAGTCTGTTTCTGGCAGGGGGTTTCGATTCCCTTCTATTCCCCTCTTTTGTGTGCTTGTTTTTCCTTGGGAGGCACTATACGGGTGCAGCCGCCATTTTAACCGTGTGTTCTGCAGGCGGTCGCCATATTGAATGGGCCATCAACAACGGCCGCCATTTTGAGTGTGTCTCTTAGGCAGTCACTATTTTGAGTGTGTCTCTTAGGCAGCTGCCATTTTGAGTGTGTCTCTTAGACAGTCGCCATTTTGAGTGTGTCTCTGAGCACAGTAGCCATTTTGTGGGACCTCGTGTTCCTCACAAGAGTACTGAGGCCTGCTTTTTTATTGCCACAGTCAGTCTTTTCACTGGGGGGGGGCAGGTTTTCAGTGTTCATCAGACACAGAGTTGATTCCTGAGCTATATCGGGTATTATTATTCTAACTACTCATTGTGCTCTAGCACATGTCCTCATCTTCTGGGGTGAGTTGAGCGAAGGGGAATTTATTTAAATCCACCTGTTACAAGTAGTGTGTGGCATTTGTCACAGGCCTAGACAGGCAGTTTTAGAGAGCTGTCTGGCTGTCCTTGCCATTGCTGTTGTGCAGAGGATCGGTTTTCCATCTCTGTCAACTAGATCTGCGTGTTTGAGTTCCCCCCACTTCTGGATATCTCCTACTCGGATTATCTAGACTGCAATGGCAGACAATTTCTCGCCCCAGGCATCACAGGGCTCTGGTATTCCTCCTGCATAAGCAAAGCGCAGATCTACTGATTTGGACACGTGGGGAAAGAAAAAGGCCGAAACAAAACACCTCTCTACCAAAGAGCCCTCAAAGTCAGCCGAGCGAGAGGCTCGAGGAGACATTTGGCACTGAAAAGGGAATTCTCCAAAGCCCAAAGGCTCAGGTCCAGTGAAGCTGAAGTGGTTCCCCCCGCTCCATTGGACATTCCTACATCTGAGCCTCCATTTGCACCTTCTCATGATGTTCCAAGGGCTTGGTCTCCTCAGGGGGAAACTGTGCAGGCTGGTCCCCCTCGCTCCTCATCATCATCTTTTCATCATGGCCCTGAGGCCACGTTTATTCCAGCTGAGGGTGGTGTTAGTTATGTGGAACGAGATAGGTGGTCAGCTGAGTTTCAGTCCTTCATGCACAATGCATTTATGCAATTCATGTTTTCTATGGGACAACGGCCTTTTCAACCACCACCATCTCCTTCTATACCTCCTTCTCAGGCAGCGTGTACCACTGTCCTCGGTTCAGGGGTTTCCGAGACTTCTTTCCAGCTAGGGGAAGAGGGGTCTGTTGACCTGGAGATAGCTGACATGCCCATGTCAGAGGATGAGGAGGCAGCGCCCGAACAGGTGTCAACTTTGGGGCTTTTTGACCATTCTCTCTTTTTTTTTTAATTGAAAATTTTTAAAATTTTACAAAAAAAAAATTTCCCTTCCCCAGACCCTCCCAACCCACCCCAGCCCTCCCCCAACCTTCCCAGAGCTGAATACAGGCTTAATTAAAATTTAAAAGAAAAAGTTTTAAACACAAATAAATCATATACAAATTTGATTACAATAATTAAACAAATTATAAAATACTTTAACACCCGTATTTAGAAAACAAAAAGAGAAAAAGAAAAGAAACAAGAAAAAGGAGAAAAAAAAAGAAAAAAAAATCTTAAACTTTAAATATAAATTATTCAAAAACTTTTTGACCATTCTCTTTTCAGGTCTCTACTGTTAAAGGCCATTACCACCATTAACCTCACTTCGGTACAGGAGGAGAAACCTTCTACCTCCGCCAGTCAGGAATCTAACCATTTGTTTGTGGAACAGGTGGTGGAGGATAAACAGGTTCCCTGTCCACAGGTTTTCCGTACTACAGTGGAGAAACAGTGGTCATCCCTGGCCACTCTGCCTTCTCCTAATAGTACAGAGAAGAAACTATTCAATGTGTCTTCTTCATTTGCTTCCCTCTTGGAGGTACCTTCAGTTGATATTCCTATGACTTCTTTGTTTTCCACATCTGCTATTCCAGGGGATATGGCTGAGGCCCTGAAAG
Organism: Crotalus tigris; assembly: GCF_016545835.1. NCBI lineage: Eukaryota > Metazoa > Chordata > Lepidosauria > Squamata > Viperidae > Crotalus > Crotalus tigris. Next base: position 16,028 of record NW_024097629.1, read on the forward strand.
GGGAGGAAAAGAAGTTTGAACTCTCTCTTCGCTGAGTGCACCAGGCTTCGGCATGGGCAATAAAGGCCCCGATTCATCCTCTTTCTTCGCCAGGGCATCGATCATGTGGCTTCACGAGCTTCAGACACTTGTTCCACCGGGTCAGGTTCAAACACATCAGACTCTAGGGAAACCAGTGGCCGCTTCAGAGTACGTGGCAGACGCTTCTCTTCATTCGACCAATACTCTGCCAGATCCATTGCAGCTACGGTTGCCTCTCGTAGGCTACTATGGCTGAAACAGTGGAGAATGGATTTGAAGTCAAAGTGGCGCTTGTCCACGTCCAAGTATAGCGGTACACAGTTGTTCGGGCCAATCCTTGAACCGCATATTATTGAGGGCAAGGATAAACGTAAGATTCTGACACACCCCTCCAAATGGTCTGATAGGTGGCCCCAACAGGAGTTCCGTAGGCAGGCCTTCCGTCCCAGCGGTTCCTGGGAGTGGAGACAGTCTTTTCGGGCAGGGCAGTCCTGGGATTGGTCAAGAGGCTCACAATCCTTTCCCCCCAGACAGGATCATCCGCAGAACTGCCAGAACATGGGAGCCAAGGGCCAATTCCAATCTAAACGCCCCTTCCAGGGATCAGGCGGTCACCCGTATAGGCAGTCCAAGTGACGCCAAGGAGGACTCTCCCATCGGGGGTTGTCTGGCAGTGTTTAGCGACATTTGGGAGATGACCACCACAGACTCTTGGGTAAGGGAAACCGTCAAGTACGGTCTCACCCTAGAGTTCTACTTGCCTCCTCCAGACCGCTTCATTCAGTGTCCAGTGTCAAGAAATGCAACCAAAGCAAAATTGGTAGCCACGGCCACCTTCCATCTATTAGACATCAAGGCCATAGAACCAGTACCATGGGATCAGAAAGGAAAGGGGTTTTACTCCATCCTGTTTGTGGTCCCCAAAGCCTCAGGAGGATGGAGGGCGATACTGGACTTAAAGAGTCTAAATTACTTCTTAACCTACAGGAGGTTCAAGATGCAGATCCTAAGGTCCCATCCTCGCCAGTATCAGGAAAGGGGATTTCCTCTCATCCATAGATCTAACAGAGGTGTACTTACATATCCCGATACTCCCAGAACACCGCAGGTTCCTCTGGTTTTTTTTTTTTATTGAAAGTTTTTGAATTTTACAAAGCAAATCCCTTCCCCAAACTCCCCACCCTCCCATACCCTCCCCCATCTCCCCAAACCTCCCATACCCTCCCTCAACCTTCCCAGAGCTGAGTACAGGCTTAATTAAAATTTTTCAAAGAAAATAAAAAAATAAAAAAAACTTAAAACACATATAAATCCTAAACAAATCTAAATACATTAAATTAAACAAAATATCTTCTCTAAAAGATAATAATTGCAAACATTAAACACACATTATAATATACTCTAAACCTTTTCTAATATTGTACTTATATTATTATCCATCATTCTATAAAGAATCCCCGAAACACAAATTTAAACATTACTTTCTTTAAATATCTATACCTACAATATAAAATCTAATCTCCCTCTTTCTTTACTCTAGAACACAAAAATAAGCATATAAACATTCATTATACCATCAAAACTGGATACCCATTTAAATAATTAAACTAAATACTTATATTTAAACTTCTTATCTAAAATTTTCATTCAATCTCCATGATCTTCTCTCCTATCAAAAAAAGGACTTAAAAAACATATAAATCCTAAACAAATCTAAATACGTTTAATTAAACAAATTAACTTCTCTTAAAAATAATAATAATAATAGAAAAAAAAACCAATCTTTAAACAAACTATAGTATACTCTAAACCTTTTCATATCATACTTATATTATTATCCATCATTTTATAATATACTCTAAACCTTTTCATATCATACTTATATTATTACCCCAAAACACATCTTTAAACATTACTTAAGACATTAAAATTCCCTTATACCTGTTTAAATCTTTACCAATAACAAATTCCTCCACAATAAACACATTCCTTCTCTTATCCATAAATCTCTTAAAGGTAATTCCAAAAAGTTTGTAAATCTTACTTCTCCCACAATTCAATAGTCTTCTGAGTACTTAAACTAAGTACTTAAACTTAAACTTGTTATCTAAAATTCATTCGATCTCCATAATCTTCTCTCCAATAGCCAGTTCCATCCACTATAAACACAATCCTTATCAGTCTCTCTTGTCCATAAACCTCGAAAAAAATGCTTTAAAATCTGTCCTTAAAGGTAGCTGCAAAAAATTTGTGAGTCCTGGTTCTCCCACAAGCTCAGGAACCAATAGCTGTGAAGCTTCCTTAACCTCCTTCTTCTGTTGGTTGGGTTCCTCTGGTTTTATTATGCACACTGCCATTACCAATACAGAGCTCTTCCCTTTGGTCTATCTTCAGCTCCAAGGGTTTTCACAAAAATTTTGGCAGTCTTGGCGGCTCACCTCAGGCTGAGGCCGGTGCATGTGCAATGCTATCTAGACAACATCCTGGTTCAGTCCATTTCCTTCCAGTCGGCCCAGTCAGACCTCGAGGTCATGATACATACACTTCAGGCTCACGGGTTGTCAGTGAACTTCAAGAAGAGTCATACGATCCCCACAAAGCGCCTCCTACATCTGGGGGCGATCATAGATTCGGACCTTTGCAAGGTCTATCTTTCACCAGAACGTCAGGTCAGCATACAAAAACTGGTTCAGAGGGACAAAGTAGTGCCCCTGGTACAGCTGTCCCAACTCTTAGGAAAGATGGTTTCTTGCATGGGGATTGTTCTGTGGGCCAGGTTTCACTCAAGATGTCTTCAATGGTTCCTCCTTCCCTTTCAGAAACAGAACCTCAGTTCCTCCAACAAAAGAGTCAGAGTTCCCCACCACATCTTGGTATCCCTCCTATGGTGGGCTTCATCCGCAATGAGCAAGGGGACCATTTTCAAAGAGCCCCTCAGGCTCACCTTGACCACAGATGCCAGTCTGTTCAGTTGGGGTGCCCATATTCAAACTCACCTGGCCCAGGGACAGTGATCCCAGTCGGACCTAGCTCACAATATAAATTGGCTCGAACTCAGGGCCATATACTTAGCACTCCAACAGTTTTCCCACCTAGTGATGGGACAGCACGTCCTGGTCCTGACGGACAACCTGGCAGTCAAAGTTCACGTCAACAAGCAGGGAGGGACCCAGTCCTGGTCGCTCATGCAGGAGGCCTTAGATCTAAGTCTGTGGGCAGAGTCCAACCTGGGGTCCATCAGGACGGAACACATTTCAGGGGAAGCGAATCGACAAGCAGATTCCCTGAGTAGGGTCACAGTGGACCACTCAGAGTGGCGACTGGACCCGGCATTGTTCAGAGACATCTTGATAAGGTTCGGTCATCCACATCTGGATCTCTTTGCCTCCCCGTCGAACACTCAACTTCCCAGGTTCTTCTCCAGGTTCCCGACATGGGGAGCGGAGGGAACGGACGCCGTCTGGTGCCAGTGGCCGAGGGAACTACTGTATGCATTCCCCCCCCTTCCGTTGTTACAGGCAACCATCCGCAAACTGATTCAGGAAAGGGCGGAGGTAATCTTGATTGCTCCACATTGGCCAAGACGTCCTTGGTTTGCCGACCTTGTGGATCTTTCACTCTCACCACCGTGGAGGATTCCTCTGGATCGAGTGGCTCTCAGCCAAGGGAACCTTCAACATCCAGACCCACAGTGGCTCCAGTTAGCCGCCTGGCACTTGAGCAGGAAAGTTTAGCTAGGCAATTCTATTCGTCCGGCATGATCTCGATGATTCAAGCCTCCAGGTGTCCCTCGACTAATAGGATTTATGACGCCATGTGGAGAAACTTCTGCACATGGTGCAATAAACAAAATCTAAGGCCACTTTCGATCACAATTCCCAATATTTTGGATTATCTGCTGGAAGGTATGAACAAGGGTTTATTACCCAGTACCATCCGCAGGCAGGTAGCGGCCCTGTCAACGGTCCTTACCTGTGACAACTTGGTTCCTTTGTCGCAACATCCGGCAGTTAGTGCTTTCCTTAAAGGGGCGGTTAGCACTAGACCGCCCATGGTACATCGGTATCCAACTTGGGACCTATCTAAGGTGTTGCAGGCTCTGATCTCTCCTCCGTTTGAACCTTCGGTCGAGGAGATTTGTAGGGCAGCTACGTGGTCCTTCCCTTCAGTATTTGTCAGGCATTATAGGATAGATAGATTTGCAGCGGCGGACGCCGCGTTTGGCAGACGGGTCCTACAACAGGTTGTTTCTTCATAGGGGACACGTCTAGACTCCCCCCCCGTAGGGACATGAGCGGCTGGATTCTACACTCATCATGCTGGAGAAGGGGTGTTGTCTTACCTGAACGCCTTTTCTCAGCATGATGGTGTAGAATCCACACCCTCCCATAAGGCAATCTAGGTAGGTGTCCTGATAATTGGAGCCATTGCACCGGACTTCGTCAGAGATGCTTCGCCTCATCAAAACTGGGAAGACACACCCTTAGGGAGGCGTGGCCAAAGTTCTGACCTAGTCTCTCTGAGCAGGAAGGCTGAAATAACCCATCAGGTGGATTCTACATCATCATGCTGAGAAAAGGCGTTCAGGTAAGACAACGCCCCTTCTATGTATGCCTTTGGAATAACGCACACTTTTGGAAAAATATGGAAAGAAAGGGTTGGTGAACAGTAAAGGGAAAGGATTAGCAAAAGAAGAACTGGTCATTGAAAATTTAAATTTAATAACTATATCTCAGGCATTAGCCATAATACACGTAGAAGCACACCAAAAGGGAGAGAAATTTGAAATCTGTGGCAACAATTTAGCAGATGAAAAAGCTAAAGAAGCAGGACTCATGGAAAGGAGACAGAAAAAGTTTTTATAATGATACCTGAAATAGAAGAACAAGGGAAACCAAAGTTCTCCAAGGAAGAGGAAGAAGCAATGAAGGAGGGGATAGTTCAGAATACAGATGGGGAATAGATATTGCCAGATGGGAGAAAGATGTTAAATAAACCAATCATGAGAAATTTGATCAAGAGGCTACATGAAGGGACACACTGGGGGGCACAGGCTTTAATAGATTTGATACAAAGAAAATATGTATGTAAAGGAATATATAGTTTGGCCTTACAAATGGTTAGAAAATGCATGGTCTGCCTGAAAACAAACAAAGCAGCACAAGAAAACAGCCAATGGGGGGAAGAGAGTTGGCAATATGACCTTTTCAAAGAATTTAAATTGACTATACTGAATTACCAAAAGCAGGAAGAATGAATTTTTTGTTGGTCATTTTGGATCATTTAAGTGGAAGATTTCCATGTGTGAATGCAAATGCTAGCACCACGGGCAGAATATTGCTAGAAAACATAATACCCAGGTATGGTCTTCCTAAAGTAATAGATAGTGACCAGGGATGCATTTTATGGCAAGGGTAGTCAAATTAATGAGGCCGTGGGAATTAAGTAGGATTATCACACCACTTGGCACCCCAGTAATTCTGGGATTGTTGAACTCTCAAATCAAAAATTAAACTTTTATTAAATTAATGGAGGAAACAAATTTACCCTGGAATAAATGCCTCCCCTTGGCCTTATTAAGGATATGAACACAACCACGTAAAGATATTGGATTGTCATCATTTGAACTCATGTTTGGAATACCTTATATGGAGAAGGAGGGATTATCAAGAATTGAATTAAAGGATAAAATAATTAGAAAATATGTGCTCGAACTGTCCAGATGTTTTTCTCTCTTGTGACAGAAAGGCATTTTTGCTCAAACTCCACCCTTGGAATTTGTAGTACACTAATACAAAGCAGGACAGTGGGTGTTGATAAAAGCCTGGAGAGACGAAAAACTAACTCCAACTTGGGAAGGACCTTACATCGTCCTGTTAACCACTGAGACCACTATCTGGATGGCTGAAAAAGGTTGGACCCATTATTCTCGAGTAAAAGGGCCCATGCCAGCCCCAGAAGAGTGGAAGGTGGAATCTCACCAAGGAGATCCACCAAAGTTAAAGTTCCGAAGGACTTAACAGACTAATAGTCAATCTTCCTGACAGAAGGAGGGGTAATAGAGGCAAAAGGACTAAACTTTGCATTTCTTTTTCTATCTAGCACCAAAGAAAACCAAGATTGAGCAAATCCAATACCTCCCGGATGTGCTGGTTTTGTGGGTGTCTTTGTGGGTGTTGCTGCTGCTCTCACTGTATTGATTGTGTTCAATGCACAGGGTGTGAGATAGGTAGAAGATGTATTGGAACGTTATGAGGTGGTTTGTGTGCGGGGGCATTCTTATTATATTAAAACTTGCCCTACCACTAGATCCGTGTATGCAATGCATGAAAGTGACAGAGAGGGAAAGGTCGAGAACACAATGATATACCACTCTATGATTCCTGAATGTTTATAGACTGGTTTGACAGACTGCATTCAGAATGAAACGCAATACAAGTGCTGCAACACCAGCATAGGGGTAGAATGTTATGACCCAAAAGCAATAGGATCAGTAACCGCAAGAATGTGGGTATATGCTTATAAAGGAGGGGGAAATGCATTTCAAATGTTCTCATTAAGCCAAATCAGACAAGGTTATATAGCTCATAATGAAACTAGGGTTGAAACTAGTATGGATGTGTGTTTTGATGCCTGCCAAGCTATTAATACCGGACAAGGATTGACAACTCGTTGGGGGTGAAATGTGAAAATTTAGAGTGGGAAAGAAGTTATATGAAGGAAAGGAAATACTTATTTCAGAAAACATCTACATTAAGTACAGGGCATGTTGCCTTTGCTCCAAGCTATGATTACTGGTACACTACTACAGTCCCAAATGAAAGGAGTATAGGACCAAAGGAAATGAACATCAGTATGGGTAATACCAGGACTGATTGCATTCAAGGAAAATGTAACCCCATTTGAATATACACAAATCAGTCACTGGAAAAAGGAACCCAATATAAAGAATTTGGAATAGAAATAGATGGAACCGGAAAAGACCCGTGGGGGTGGCTAGTATTGAAATTAGAAACAACTAAAGTAAAACCAATATGCAAAAGTATATTTTGGTCATATTACCAGGAATTTGAGAAATTAGAATTACCTGAATTTCCTAAGAAAGCAGTAAATATCTTTGTGCAATTGGCTGAAGAAATTGCTAAGACTCTAACAGTAAGAAATTGTTTTGTGTGTAGAGGAACAAATGTGGGGGAACAGTGGCCATGGGAAGCTCAAGAATTGAAACATGACATTGTGGTGAAAACGTGGAAAAATAAAATTCACAAATTCACAAAGGGAAAAGAGGAAACTTGGGCACTAACCACACATTTAGTAGGGAAAGTATGTTACGAAAGAAAAAGGAAGAATAGAGTAGCGGTAGGAGACATGATTTGCTTGACTGTATGGAACAATGACAATGGGGAGGAAGTGGAATACCAAAGAAAGAGACATTAAGTGAAATAACTGAGATGGCTTATTTAAAAGATCCTGAAAACGACACCCTGGTCTGGATAGCCCCGGAAGGTATGTATTCGATATGTGGAAAATATGCCCCAAGGGGTGGTTTGGATCTTGTATCTTAGGAATAATAAAGCCAAGTTTTTTCCTCCTCCCCATCAAACAGAAACAATTGCTGGGACTAACTGTATATGATGATTTATCAGATAAAGTCCGAGTAAAAAGAGCCATACAACCAAGTGATATAAAAATTGGAACTTGGAAGGATGATGATTGGACTCCAGAGAAGATCATCAAATATTATGGACCTGCTACTTGGGCAGAAGATGGCACCTTAGGTGCCAGGGAGCCCATCTATATTTTAAACAGGGTAATTCGGCTGCAAGCAGTGCTTGAAATAATTACCAATGACACTGTAAATACCCTGACACATTTAGCTAAGGAAAGCATAAAGTCTCGAACCTACATCATGCAAAATCGCTTATCCTTAGACTACTTATTAGCCCAAGAAGGAGGTGTGTGTGGAAAATTTAATTTGAGTAATTACTGCATTGAAGTGGATGAGAGTTGTAAGGTAAAGGAAATTACAGACAAGATGATAAAAATAGCTCATGTCCCAGTCCAAACCTGGAAGGGATTGACTTTAGATGGGTAAATAACTGGTTCAGAGGATGGTTTACAAATTGGAAAGAACTAGCAAAATTTGCAATATTAGGATTCTTGGCTATTATGTTCTTACCATGTTTGATTCCCCTCATACAAATGTTAATAAAATGAACAATGAAGAGCATGACTTTAATAACTTCGATAGAGAGTGCGAGGAAAAAAACAGTGCTGATAATGAAGGTAAGAAAACAAAGGTTAGGGGAAGAAGATTCAGAATATAAAAACTTGCTTCCACAGGAACCTAAAGAGAATATAGGAAATTATGAACTATTAAAAGTATAAAAGAATAATTCAGGTAGAAGAGAAAAAGGGTGGAATTGAAGGAAATAAATAAAAGTTATTCTTTTATAAATGTAACAGTGAAGCCCCAATGTGGCAATGAAGCTCCAATGTAACAATGAAGCACAAATGTATCAATGTAGTGTGAATGTAGCAATGTAATGCCAATGTATGAGCTTGTCTGTTTACTGTTTCCTTCCTGTGCAAGAGTGACCACAAATGGTAATCAGCAAAGACAATGAATTATGACCTACTAAAAGTTCCTCAGGAGACAGGAACTTACGCCTTGAGCAGAAATCACTATCAGGATGAGGAGAACATCGGCCCAAGGTGAAAATTACAAATAAACAAGATAAGATAACAGCAGATGGATGGAAATTGACCCTTTTAAGTGTAAAACAACTTCAAAGAATAACTAAAGAGGATGAGGAAGGGGAGTTGGGAGTTGGGAGGGCTTCTTAGGCATGACATGCATTGTAAAAGGGTATAAAATGTATAGCTTGAAACCTGCTTTTTGCGCTCTTTGAATTCAATCCATTTGGGAAGGGTCTGAGAGGCCACGCTTGCAACCGCTTTTCTTTTCGTTATTTTCATGTTTTTCTCTAATAAACTTTTTTTTTGTTAACTAGACTTGTCTCCGAATTGTGAGCATCAAATTTGGGGTTTTTAAATCCCACAAGTTCAGCAAACCGGTTGTTAAAATGGCACTTGAAAAAAGCGGAGTCTGTGTGCCTCATGCTTGCCCTGTGTCCGCCGTGCTCTCCATGGCGCACTTCAGTTGATCTGAGGCAGCTGGCCAGGCACAGAAGTGCCACCGAAAACAGCAGAATCTGTGCGCGCCTGCTACGCGCTCACCTGTCACACTGTGAGGATTGTTGCTGGTTCCACCACTCGCAGCAGGAGGCTGCGAGGATCATCGCACCGATCACGCACCAAGCCTCGCAGCCTCCTGCAGCAAGTGGTGGCATCAGCATGATGAGCCTCAAGGCATCCTGCAGCAAGCGGCGGCACTGGCGCAAGCGGCAACCAACAGGAGGCACTTCCACCCATACCACAGCTCTGCAGGAACCTGAATCCAGGAGGAGCCTGGCAGCAGCTTGCCTGCACATTCCTTGACCCGGAGGACTTGGAATTGGGGTGACTCAGGGCCTCTGCCAGTCAACAAAAAGCCAAGCCGCAAGCGCCGCAGCAGCAGCCTAGACACGACTGGCACCACCAAAGCCAGCCTGGTGCCTAGCCACCCACTTCCCCCTGTGCCTCTGCCTGCATGCTCGGCCTGCTAAACCTTATTTCTAGCCAGCTGATTGATTTAGCAAAGGCATGGGGGGAGGCGGGTGGTGCAGATTCCCTGAGCATGAGAAGTTGGCAAAGGAGGAAGGCAAGTGGCAGCCCCAGCAGCAAGAAGGGCCAGCAAAAACAGTGGAGTTTGTGTGTGTGCCTTTCTTGCCCAAGTCAGCTATGCTGTCCACGGTGCGCTGCAGCTGATCCAAGGTGCGGAGAGCACAGCTGACAAGTAAGCACATACCAAGCGTGGGTACAGATGCTGCTGTTTTCAGTGGCCCTTGCCACTGGGGCTGCTGCTTGCCTTCCTCCTTCGCCAACTTCTTGTGCATGAAGAGGAAGGCAAGCTCACTTCCGACTTCTCATAGGCCCGAACTGGCCAGGCAAGTCACAGAGTTAAAATGGCCACCACAGCAGCTAAGACTGAATCCAAGTCACATAGCTTCACAGGCCTGTTTTTGATCGCAATTTTGAATTTTTAATGTAAGTACCCTTTCTGAATAACCTCATTTTGTGAAATATCGCTAAATAAACGCTTGTATCTAGGGGATTAATTGTAATTGTACTTTTTAAAACGTCTATTTTAACAATTATGTTTGAAATACAATGCTGTTTTACAAGTTGTTTAATTGTGATTGAAATCTACACTACATATTTGTCTGGATTAAAGCCCTGCGTTGAACTTTATTGACCCAAGATGTTAAGAGTAATGCTCCAACAATCTAGAATGAAACAGAACTCCCTGAAATTAGACTGCTATGAATCCAACTTTTTTTTTAATTGAAAATTTTTGCAGTTTTACAATAAAATAATCCCCCTCTCCCACCCACCCCCTCCCACCCATCATCCTCCCCCCTTCTTCCCAGAGCTGAATACAGGGTTAATAAAAACTAAAAAAAACCTTACAACTTAAATAAACATCAAACAATTATAAATACGTTCAAAAAAACAACAAAATTTTAAATACTTTAACTCCAATATATAAAAACAAAACAAAACAATAGTTCTAATTGTTTCCTTAAACATAAATTATTCAAAAGCTAGATAATACTTTTTAATCTCATATTTGTGCTGTATAAAATTCACCCATCTTTTCCACACCAAAAAATATTTCTCTTGCGATTGATCTTTCAAATAAGCCGAAATTTTTGCCATTTCAGATAAATAAGAAACTTTAAGAAACCATTCCTCTAAAGTAGGCAAAAACTCCTTCTTCCAGTATTGCCCTATCAGCAGCCTTGCCACTGTAATTAAATTCAACATTAAAATAATTTCTTTATCATCACAATCAACAATAATGCCTAATAAAAACAGTTGTGGTGTAAATTTTATCCTTCTATTAAAAAATTTTTGAATATTCCACCAAATCTTAATCCAAAAAGCTTTTATATTTTTACATGACCACCAAATATGATAATACGTTGCATCCAAACAACCACATCTCCAACATTTAGGCTGCAGATTTGGATACATACAAGACATCTTCTGTGGATTAAGGTGCCACCTATAAAACATTTTGTAAATTATCTCCCATGTATCTAATAAGATCGGCTCATCAAAATTTTGAGCCAATTTAACCATACATTCTTTAACTAATTCTGTTTCTGAATCCAATTCCACTAAAACACCATAAATTCTTTTTATATGAGTTGACTTTGGTCTTTAATTTGTTTCAACAAAATCACATCCTCCCTAATCAAACCCACTTTTTGATCTATCCTCCACCTTTCTAATAATTGTCTGTACTGAAACCAAGAATAATTAATATTTTCTTGTAATAATTCATTCATAGATTTTAATTGCCAATTTTTCCCATCCCAATTAAGTAATTGTTTATAAGAAATGCTATCCATCTTCACTCCTTTTCTTATTCCTTCTATCGCATGCCCTGGAATTGCCCACAATGGGATTCTGGAATCTATTTTGTAATATTTCTTCCAAACTCGCAATAAGGAAATTCTTAAAATATGAGACTTAAAGACCCTATCCACCTTTTTATTATATATTAAATAGGCATGCCATCCATATAGTAAATCCCACCCCTCCAAAAGGAGTATATTTACATTTGTTAAATTAATCCAATCACTAATCAATGTTAAAACCACCGCATCATAATACAGTTTCAAATTCGGTACCTTGAGTCCGCCTCTCTCTCGAACATCTTGTATAATTTTAAGCTTTACTCTTGGTTTTTTCCCCGCCCAAATAAATTTATTAATACCTTTCTGCCATTCTTCTAAATTTACCTCTTTCTTTAAAATATGTTGGAATATTCATGAACAGGAAGAGTCATGTGGTAACTCAGTCAGCCAATGGGAAGAAAGTGCTACTGAGTCTGTGCAAAAAGAGTATTGAGTTAGGAGCTGGATTTCCAGTCTCATGTTTGTCTCTGGTCTGTCTCTGCAAGAAGTCTTCATTAAGCTATGTTGATGTAAAGAAGAATGTATGGTAATGTAAATATTTTGATATAAAGAAGTTAATTTGAATCAGCTAAATGCAGTCAACTGTGAGAGCTTCTGATTTATTTTTCACCAATTAGAGAAATTAAAATCCTCTAACAGGTTATGGGCCCAGAGCTTACTAAGGACTGCATTGTAATTTAAAGCTGGAAGAAATTGCCTGTGTTTAGAAAGTATAAGAACAAGGCAGAATTAGCAGAATGGCTGCAATGGAATTTAAAGACAGCTGTGTGCCTCGTTTGGGCCAGAAGAATTACATTGTGTGGGCTGCAAAAATGGAATGTTTGCTGAAAGCAAAAGAGCTGTGGTATATTATTGAAAATCCACAAGTATTTGCAGCTGCAGATCAGAAAAGCCATGATAGAGCCCTAGCTTATCTTATCTTGAATTTAGACGATGACCAATTTCTAAATGTTGCAAATTTAAAGACTGCAAAGGAGATTTGGTTGAAGTTGAGAGCTGTGCACCTGAATGTTTCTGCTTGCAACATAGTTCAATTATCAAGAAAACTTTACAGAGCCTGTTTGCAACCAGGAGAATCTGTGGAACAGCATTTAAATAAAATGCAAAGTTTATTTTTGGACTTAGAACAACGTGGGATTAAATTCCCTGAGTCCCAGAAGGTTTTATTGGTGTTGAACAGTTTAGATAAAACCTGGGACACAGTTTCTGCAATATTTGAGTGCAAAGAAGAGCAAGACTTAGAGTTTGAAGCTTTAAAGGCATGTTTGCTTAATGAAGAAGAAAAACACCATTTTAGAAGCAGCCACGAGGAGGAGAAATTCCTGAGGAGGGAGTCCAGACTGCAAGTCTCCAGAGGAGAAGAAACAAGCAGATCAGACCGGACCAAATTGCAACAAAGGAGAGATTTTGCAAGAGAGTTTTACCAGTAAAGACTTGCTACATTTGTGGAGCGAGCACACATTTGCAAAGGAACTGTTTGCAGAAGAACAATTTGCAAAAGGAACATTTTGGTGTTGCAAAGTTTTGCAATAGCAACAACAGAGACAAATGGTTAATTGATAGTGGGGCAAGTCAAACAATTGTTAATGACTCTGAATTATTTTGCAGGTTTGTTCCAATAGCACAAGAAGCTGTGGCCAGAAAGCAAAAGTCATTGGAAAAGGCGATGTAAAAATTCCATATTTGGAATCAAAGTTTACCAGTGTGCTTTGTGTACCTGAGATGGAACATAATTTGTTAAGTGTGTCTAATTTAGACAAACAAGGTTTTGAGGTCATTTTTGTAAATGGGAAATGTCTTATCAAAATAAATGGGAATATTTGTGCAGATGGCATAAAGGAAGATAATCTATATGTATTGCAGGGACAAAAGGTTCAATATATTTAAGAATGTTGCAGAGCATGATTCATGTGTTCATCTTCTACATAGAAGACTTGGCCATGCAAGCTTTAAAGTTTTGCAGCAAATGCAAGATTTTGCAGAAGGGCTAAATTTGAAGGGATGCAAAACATATTTGGACTGTGCAGTATGCAAAGCATCAAAGTCAAAGGCATTCCCAGTTAGTAAATGTAGCACAAGATAAACAAAAAGAGTTCTAGAGCTGGTCCATGCAGATCTGGTGGGACCTATGCAAGCCAGTTTGGGAGGAGCAAAATATGCACTGGTAATTGTTGATGATTTTAGCAGGTATTCATTTTGCTATTTGCTTAGAGCAAAGACAGAGGTGCTACAATTCAAACAGTGGGTAAGTTTTGTAGAGAGAAGGTACAGACAACAAGTGTGTCAGTTGCAAACTGACAGAGGTACTGAATTTATGTCAACTAAATTCCAACAATGGTTGGAGCAGTTAGGGATAAGACACAGACGTACAAATCCTTACACAGCAGCAGAGAACGGTGTAGCTGAAAGAAGGAATGGTGTTTTGCAAACAATGAAAGATTCATTATTGGAGGATTCTGGTATGAGCAGGTCATATTGGGGAGAAGCCATACTGACTGCCAATTATATAGTTAACAGGCTGTGGAGTTCCTCTATTAATAATACCCCATATGCCATTCTATATGGGAGAAAGCCATCACTGGCACATTTGAGAATTTTTGGAAGTACTGCATGGGTACATATTCCAAAAGCAATCAGAAGAAAGGGACAGCAAAAGGAAAGAAAGCTTAGGTTTGTGGGCTATGAGCCAGGGTCAAAAGGATATCGCTTTAGCGATGGAAGTAAATGAATTATAATTTCAAGGTCTGCTAATTTTGCAGAACAAAATTGGGACAGAATTAAGGCAAATTCTGGGTATGTCTCACTTAATGACGGCGATCTGTTTAGTGACAATAACTCATCTAATGATGAAAAAATGATTATAGAAGATGTCAATGTTCAGGGAGGAGAGGCTGAACAAGACATGAAGCCAGAAAGAATTGAGACACAGGAGCAGTTAATACCACGTAGGTCAGAGCGATGTAATAAAGGAATTCCGCCTGACAGGTATTCTGCCAGCAAGGTAAAGGTTTGCAATGTGTGGTATGAGCCAAGAAGTTATAAAGAGGTGTTGGCATTACCAAAAGCTGAACAAGAAAAATGGAAGGAGGCCATGGATAAAGAGATGAAATCCATGAGAGACCATGAAGTATTTAAATCAGTGACTTTGCCACAGGGAACCAAAGCTGTGGGTTGTAAATGGGTATATAAGAAAAAGGTATTGCCAAATAATGATATACAGTACAAGGCCAGGTTAGTGGCACAAGGTTTTTCACAATTAAAGAATGTGCACGATGATGAAGTATTTGCGCCAACTGTGAAAAGTGAGAGTATAAGATTAGCACTGGCATTGGCAGCGGCATATAAGCATAAAATCTGGCACTTTGATATCACAACTGCATTCCTCAATGCTGAGTTAGAGGAAGAAATTTATATGATCCAAGCACCAGGATATGAAATTGCAAAACCTAACATGGTATATAAATTAAACAAGGCTATTTATGGGCTGAAGCAGTCAGCCAGAAACTGGAATATCTGTTTAGATACTGCTTTAAAGGATCTTGGATTTAAAAGTTGCAAAGCTGATAATTGTATATATACTGGACAGTTACAAGGAGGGAATTGTCTACTGTTATCATTTGTGGATGATCTTTGCTTCATCGCAAAGGATGCATCACAAGTCAAAGAATTTGCTGATAAATTAGGAAAGAAATTTGAATTAAAGAATTTGGGAGAAATAAAAAATTATCTTGGTGTAGAGATACAGAAAAATGAAAAAGGTGGTTATATTCTCAGTCAAAGGAGAAAAATTGAGCAGTTATTGGAGAAATATAATATGAAGGATTGCAATACTGCTCCCACACCCATGAGTGCAGACTTTTATAATAGTTTAAGTGCGGACAAAGGTGAAACCTGTGATCAAGAGATGTATCACTCAGCAATAGGGAGTTTGTTATATCTATCACAGTGGTCCAGACCAGACATAGCTTGCGCAGTAAGCATTTTGAGTCGTTTTACTGCTGCACCTACAAAGTTACATTGGATGGGTGTAAAAAGGGTTCTCAGATATTTAAAGAGAACTATAAATTTGGGTCTTCAAATACAGATTACTGAGGAATTGAAATTAAAGTGTTACGTCGATAGTGACTATGCAAATGACATAAACACAAGGAAATCAAATTCTGGGATTATAATATTGTTTGGAGGTACTCTGATTGGATGGAAGTCCAGAAAACAAACAACTGTTGCTATTTCAACAGCGGAAGCAGAGTTTATTGCTTTATCTGAATTGTGTTCTGAAGTAACATGATATGTACAGTTGTTGCAAGATTTAAATATTAATGTAAAAGAATCTGTAAAGGTATTTGAAGACAATGCTGCCTGTATAAAAATGGCAACTGGTGACAGGGTGAAGAACAGAAGTAAACATGTAGACATTAAGTATTGTAATGTCAGGGAAGCTGTAAAAGGAAAATTGATTAGTTTACATCATTGTTCTTCTGAGGATAATTTGGCAGACATGATGACTAAACCACTGGGTAATGTTCACTATGGAAAATGTGTAAAGTCAATAGGTCTGATGTCTCTTTCTGTCATGAAGGGAGGAGTGTTGGAATATTCATGAACAGGAAGAGTCATGTGGTAACTCAGTCAGCCAATGGGAAGAAAGTGCTACTGAGTCTGTGCAAAAAGAGTATTGAGTTAGGAGCTGGATTTCCAGTCTCATGTTTGTCTCTGGTCTGTCTCTGCAAGAAGTCTTCATTAAGCTTGTTGTTGTTAATTGCAAAGTCGTGTCCGACCCATCGCGACCCCATGGACAACGTTCCTCCAGATCTTCCTGTCCTCTACCATCTTCTGGAGTCCATTTAAATTCACACCTACTGCTTCAGTGACTCCATCCAGCCATCTCATTCTCTGTCGTCCCCTTCTTCTATTGCCCTCAATCTTTCCCAGCATTAGGCCCTTCTCCAGTGAGTCCTTCCTTCTCATTAGGTGGCCAAAGTACTTGAGTTTCAACTTCAGGATCTGGCCTTCTAAAGAGCAGTCGGGGTTGATCTCTTCTAGGACTGACCGGTTTGAACGCCTTGCAGTCCAAGGGACTCGCAGGAGTCTTCTCCAGCACCATAGTTCAAAGGCCTCAATTCTTTTGCGCTCAGCCTTTCTTATGGTCCAACTTTCACAGCCATACATTGCAACTGGGAAAACCATGGCCTGGACTATACGCACTTTTGTTGGCAGGGTGATGTCTCTGCTTTTTAGAATGCTGTCTAGATTTGCCATAGCTTTCCTCCCCAGGAGCAAGCGTCTTTTAATTTCTTGGCTGCAGTCCCCATCTGAGGTGATCTTGGAGCCCAGAAAAATAAAATCTGTCACTACCTCCATTTCTTCCCCATCTATTTGCCAGGAATTGAGAGGGCCGGATGCCATGATTTTGGTTTTCTTAATGTTGAGTTTCAAGCCAACTTTTGCACTCTCCTTCTTCACCCGCATCAAGAGGCTCTTTAGTTCCTCTTCACTTTCTGCCATTAGAGTGGTATCATCTGCATATCTTAGGTTGTTGATATTTCTCCCGGCAATCTTAATTCCAACTTTGATTCATCTAGCCCTGCCTTTCTCATGATGTGCTCTGCATATAAGTTAAATAGGCAGGGCGACAGTATACAGCCTTGCCGGACTCCTTTTCCAATTTTGAACCAATCAGTGGTTCCGTGTCCAGTTCTCACTGTTGCTTCTTGACCCGCATATAGGTTTCTCAAGAGACAAATGAGATGGTCTGGTACTCCCATCTCTTTAAGAACTTGCCACAATTTGTTGTGATCCACACAATCAAAGGCTTTTGCATAGTCAATGAAGCAGAAGTAGATGTTTTTCTGGAACTCCCTAGCTTTCTCCATGATCCAGCGTATGTTGGCAATTTGATCTCTAGTTCCTCTGCCTCTTCGAAATCCTGCCTGTACTTCTGGTAGTTCTCGATCCACATACTGCTGGAGTCTAGCTTGTAGGATTTTAAGCATAACTTTACTAGCATGTGAAATGAGTGCAATGGTGCGATAGTTTGAACATTCTTTGGCATTGCCTTTCTTTGGAATTGGAATGTAAACTGACCTTTTCCAATCCTGTGGCCACTGTTGAGTTTTCCAAATTTGCTGGCAAATTGAGTGTAGCACTTTTACTGCATCGTCTTTTAAGATTTTGAATAGCTCAGCTGGAATACTGTCACCTCCACTAGCTTTGTTGTTGCTCAGATTTTCTAAGGCCCATTTCACTTCACATTCTAGGATGTCTGGTTCGAGGTCAATGACCATCTCATTGTGGTTATCTGGGATGTTAAGCTCATTCTTGTATAGTTCTTCTGTGTAGTTTTGCCATCTCTTCTTAATCTCTTCTGCCTCTGTTAGGTCTCTGCCATTTTAGTCCTTTATCATGCCCATCTTTGCATGAAACGTTCCCTTTATATCTCCAATTTTCTTGAAGAGATCTCTGGTCCTCCCTATTCTGTTGTTTTCTTCTATTTCTTTGCACTGTTCATTTAAGAAGGCATTCTTATCTCTTCTAGCTACTCTCTGGAATTCTGCATTCAATTGGGTGTATCTTTCTCTTTCTCCTTTGCCTTTCGCTTCCCTTCTTTCCTCAGCTATTTGCAAAGCTTCCTCAGACAGCCATTTTGCTTTCTTGCATTTCTTTTTCTTTGGGATGGTTTTAGTTGCTACCTCTTGTACAATGTTGCGAACTTCCATCCATAGTTCTTCAGGCACTCTGTCTATCAGATCTAATTCCTTAAATCTATTTGTCACCTCTACTGTATATTCATCAGGAATATGATTTAGTTCATACCTGAGTGGCCTAGTGCTTTTCCCTACTTTTTTCAATTTAAGCCTAAATTTTGCAACGAGAAGCTCATGATCTGAGCCACAGTCAGCTCCTGGTCTTGTTTTTACTGACTGTATAGAGCTTCTCCATCTTTGGCTGCAGAGCACATAGTCAATCTGATTTCTATGTTGACCATCTGGTGATGTCCATGTGTAGAGCCGTCTCTTGGGTTGTTGGAAAAGAGTGTTTGTTATGACCATTGTATTCTCTTGACAAAATTCTATTAGCCTGTGCCCTGCTTCATTTTGTACTCCAAGGCCAAACTTGCCTGTTATTCCGGTTATCTTTTGGCTTCCTACCTTAGCATTCCAATCCCCCATGATGATAAGGACATCATTTTTTGGTGTTAATTCTATAAGGTGCTGTAGGGCTTCATAGAACCGGTCAATTTCATCCTCTTCAGCACCAGTGGTTGGGGCATAGATTTGGATTACTGTGATATTGAATGGTTTGCCTTGAATTCGAATTGAGATCATTCTGTCATTTTGGGGATTGTATCCCAGTATTGCTTTTCCTATTCTTTTATTGACTATGAAGGCTACTCCATTTCTTCTGAGGGATTCTTGCCCACAGTAGTATACTTGATGGTCATCTGAGTTAAATTCACCCATTCCTGTCCATTTTAGTTCGCTGATTCCTAAGATGTCGATATTCAGTCTTGTCATCTCTTTTTTGACTACGTCTAGCTTGCCTTGATTCATGGATCTTACATTCCAGGTCCCTATGGAGAAAAAATCTTTACAGCATCGGACTTTCCTTTCACCACCAGATATATCCACAGCTGAGTGTCCTTTCGGCTTTGGCCCAGTCGCTTCATTCTTTCTGGCGCTACTAGTACTAGCCCTCTGCTCTTCCCCAGTAGCATATTGGACACCTTCCGACCTGAGGGGCTCATCTTCCAGCATCATATCTTTTTTTCCTTTTAGTACTGTCCATGGGGTTTTCATGGCAAAGATACTGGAGTGGTTTGCCATTTCCTTCTCCAGTGGATCACATTTTGTCAGAACTCTCTGCTATAACCTGTCTGTCTTGGGTGGCCCTGCACGGCATAGCTTATAGCTTCATTGAGTTACGCAAGCCCCTTCGCCACGACAAGGCAGTAATCCATAAAGGGGATTAAGCTATGTTGATGTAAAGAAGAATATATGGTAATGTAAATATTTTGATATAAAGAAGTTAATTTGAATCAGCTAAATGCAGTCAACTGTGAGAGCTTCTGATTTATTTTTCACCAATAAGAGAAATTAAAATTTTCTAACAAAATAGGTATCATTTGAAACAAAAAAAGAAACTTTGGTAGAACATTCATTTTAATCGCAGCAATTCTCCCCAACAAGGATAGTTGTAATTTTTTCCAATCATTCAAATCTTTCTGTATTTTAAACCACAACTTTTCATAATTAATTTTATACAATTTTGCATTAGAAGCAAATAAAAATACCCCCAAATATTTAACCTTTTTTACAACTTCAAAACCTATCAACCTAACCAAAGTATCCTTATCCAAATTAGTTATATTTTTTGGTAATATTTTAGTTTTATTATTATTAACTTTAAAACCGGAGACTTGTCCGAATTGATTTATCAATTGTAACAACTCCACTACAGAATGAGTTGGTTGAACCAAAGTAACAACCAAATCATCTGCAAAAGCCCTTAATTTGTAATCATTTTTATTAATCTCTATTCCCTTTATTTTGGGTGATTCACGAATTTTTATCAACAAAATTTCCAATGTTAAAACAAACAAAAAAGGAGACAGTGGACAACCCTATCTAGTCCCCTTTTCAATTTGAAATACCTCAGATAAACCTCCATTAACTATAAGTTGTGCTGATTGTCTTTGATAAATACCTTGAAAAGCCTGTAAAATTTTATCTCCAAAATTCATTTCTTCAACCAATCTTAACATAAATTGCCAATTTAACTGATCAAAGGCTTTCTCAGCGTCTAAAAAAATCAATTCTGCAGAAATCTGATTATTTTTGTCCAAATATTCTATTAAATTAATAATTTGTCTAACATTATTCTTCATATATCTTCCAGTTATATAAAACCTGTTTGATCTATATGTATCACTTGATTCAATACAATCATAAGTCTGTTAGCTAAAATTTTTGAAAAAATTTTGTTATCTACGTTCAAAAGAGATATAGGTCTATAATTTTTTGGCAAAGTAAGATCTTGATCCTCTTTTGGAATCAAGGATATAAAAGCCCTACCCCAAGACGGGGGAGCTTCCAATTCCTTACGCTTTTGCATCCGTTTTTGCCTTATTCATTTGAATCAAAACCCCACGCATATAAGCCTTGCTGGCATCCCAAATCATTGCCATTGAAGTTCCCTTATACATATTTAAAATAAAATATTCCTTTAAATATTCTTTAAGTTTCTGAACATTCATCTCTTGTCTAAATAAATTTTCATTCAACCTCCAAGATCTTCTCTCCTCTTTTTCCACGGCAAGCTCCATCCATACCGGACTATGATCTGTCAATGTCCTCGGGAAAATCTTTACATTTTTTACCCTAAAATATAAATCCGTTGTAATAAAAAAAAATCAATTCTTGAAAACGATTGGTGTCTATCAGAAAAAAAGGTAAAGTCTCTCTCTTCCATATTACGTTCCTGCCAAAAATCTCTCAATTCCCAATCCTCTTTCAGATCAAAAAAAGCTTTAGGTAATTTAGCTTGTCTAAAACAAGTAGAAGATCCTTTCTTATCTCTTTGTGTATCCAACACTCCATTCCAATCCCCCATCAATATAACAGATCTATAGTCCAATGAAATCAATTTTTGATGTAAAAACCTATAAAATTGTTCTTGTTGTTGATTAGGAGCATACAAACCCACTATGAGTATTTTCTTACCATATATTCCCACTTCAATCATAACATATCTCCCTTGGGGATCAGAGTCTATTAATAAAGCTGATAAATTTTGCTTAACATAAATGACCACACCCCCTTTTTTCCCAGAAGCAAAGGATACAAAATGAGAACCCAATCGAGCATTAAACAAATTTTTTGGGTCTTTAGAGATGATATGGGTTTCCTGCAAACAAACAATATCATTATTATGTTGCTTTAAATAATGAATTTTTTTTCCTTTTCTGTGGAGAATTAAGGCCATTGACATTCCAGGTCAGGAGCTTTGCCATCTCCTTCATCCATTAGCCTAGAGAAGACTGCTTGGAGATCAACCATCGAAGATTGAACCAGCGAAGATCTCTTAGGTCTTGCTCCTCCCACAGGTTTTGAAACGAATTCTTGTGGAATTTCTTTAATTTCCTTCTTCTGTTGCTCCTTTTCTTTGCGTTTATGTGCTGCTCGAGTCATTCTCTGTTCCTTCATCTCAGATTGCTGTAACCATTCAGCCTGTATTTTTCCAGCTTTCATTGATACAGCTTCTTCAGCCAACTGCTCTCCCTCCTTCCCTTCCAAAGCTTTAAACATTATAGGTGGTGATGAGCGCGCTCCCAGGACCGAAATATAAAACTCTCTTGCTTTAGAAACAGTATTGAGTCTGTAATGTGTCCCCACGTGACTCACCACAATTCCAGTCAGAATATCCCATCAAAATGGCATCTACCTCTTTTTAAGTTCATCTGATAGGAAAGCAAATTCCTTTCTTCTTCTTAAAATTTTAGATGGAATCTCCTTTAAAATTATCACATCCTGTGCAGCAATCTGAAATCTCTTATTGTAAAAAGCTTCTATAATTTCATTGCGCAAAGATCTTTTTCCAAAATAAATCACCACATCTCTTGGCAAATTTCTCTGCTTTGAACCCAAGAGTTGACTCTGAATATTTTTTCAATTTCTCCTAATATTTCCTCTTTTTCTCTATTCAGAATCACTGCAATGTCATTTGCCACCATCTCTCTCAAATCCTGTTGCATATTTTCCCTCAAACCCCTGATTCTTAAGGCAAACTCCATCTCTCTGTACTGAAACATAACAATTTCATCATGTGAAGTTTCCACTGTTTTTTCCACCCCTTCAAATCTTTCCTCCAATAAATCCACTTTGTCTTCTACTTCTTCAACACGAGAATCCAACTTTTCAACAAGAGAAGCAAGTCCTTTTAAAGCCAATACTATATCTTGCCTCAAAATGTTATTTCTCTCTACTAAAAGCTCCTTCACTTCTCTAATTTGGCATACAACATTTCCCATAACATCTTGGAGATCTTTTACTGTGAGTGGTGGTACAGGCGGAGAAGGTGGTGGTGATCTAGATTTAGCTTGTTGCGCTGGTAGTATTGCCGGAGAAGAAGCCACCTTAGGCACTGCAGAAATCACTTGACGCTTTGAAGCCATTTTAAAAAGTTTTCCTCCTTCCTCTTGAGAAAAAAAATCCAAAATAACCCCCCCCCAAAATAACAAAATAACCAAAAAAGGGGAAATACCTCACCCAAAGTCCCCTTTAAAAGAAAAAAAAAGAAATCCAAAATCACTGTAACAAGAAAAAAGAATAAAAAAGTAATAAAGTATCAAAAGCCCATTCAACTTCCTCACATACACTCAGAGAAAAAAAAACTTCTCTCAACGCCATTTTACTTTCCCTTTCAGCGAAAAGAAAAAAAAAGAAATAGTTCTTTAGAGTTAAAGTCCAAGTAAAACCCCAAAAATCCACTGATCAGCTCTGTCCGCTTTTTAAACAACTCACCAGGTTATTTTAATCGCGGAGGTGGGAACGGCGTCTTGCTTTGTCCCGAAAAGGGACAAAGGCATCTGAGAAGCGGAGAGACCCTGAACTCCGTGGGAGCACTCCTTACACCCCCCCAAAAAACCTTGGGGGTTTCAGAGGCTCTACCACTATTCAGGGTGAAAAACTCCCCCCTTTCCTTTAGCCCAGGAAAGAGGTTTTAAACCGCGGAACAGCTGTTGTCGGCTGTTCTCAGCGGTTTTAATGCTATCTCAGACGGACGGCAAAAAAATCGCCACCATCGGCAACTCAGCACCACCGGAAGCCTCGAATCCAACTTTTTTCATATATTTGTAGTAAAACAAACCTATGTCAATTATGATTTATATATATATATATATATATATATATATATATATATATATATATATATATATATATATATATATATATATTATCTGAGGTTTTCACGGGTATTTGTATGTAGGTCTTTGGTTATTCGGGTTTTCTCCCGCGTAAAATTGGAAGTGTCTTGGTGACGTTTCGACAAAGTCCCATTCGTCATCTTCAGGCTGGTGTTTTCAGCTTCGTGCTTCGAGGAGCACGAAGCTGAAAACACCAGCCTGAAGATGATGAATGGGACTTTGTCGAAACGTCACCAAGACACTTCCAATTTTACGCGGGAGAAAAACCCGAATAACCAAAGACCTACATATATATATATATATATATATATATATATATATATATATATATATATATATATATCTGCTTGCAGTTAGGCATCAGGAAGATGGGGCTCTGTCTTCCATGTTCGATTTCGCCCAACTGAGGACCCTAAAAAGGGTCACCCCAGAGAGGCAACGAAGAAGGAGGGGATCCTCGTTGATTGCAGAGGGGTGGTGGCCCTTCCATTTGATCTGAGGAAGCCCTCGAAACCAGCGGGGGGGGGGGAAATCTGGCCACATTTGTGTGGCCAGTCAGAAGCTGCTGACAACCAAAGAAAATAAGCACTAACAAGCAAATTTTGAGCAACGTTGATAGAACTGGGTGAATCCTCTCTTTATGACTTTAAGACTTTTTCCTGGAAAAAAATGCCCAAAGCACAGAATCCCCACACTCCAGTGAGAGAGAGAAGGGGAATTTCTGCCCCATTCCCTCAGGAAAAGAAAAGCGGTGAACTAATTGCTTAGGGGGGAAACAGAGAAAATTACAAGATTAATTTGGAATCAATACAGATATATAGCTCTGAAATTTGGGGACTAAAAGTGCTTTTGAGACTTTTTTAGAAAAGACTTGAAAAGTTTGCAATGTAAGTTTGAATTTAAAAATCTGGAAGATGGTATCAATAACATCTAGTGGCAAACCACAGCACTACAATCTATTATGCTTAAAGGAAACTTGGCTTGAAACCCAGACTCAGATAAGATTTGTTGTCCTTGGAAACTTTCACTTTTAAAAACTGCAGCTGGGAAAAGGGGAAAAAAACTTATTGGGCCGTTTATCCGTGTGGCAGAGATGATAAACTATTTTGAAATTGGCCTGCCTGGATTACGAATACAAATACTAACTGACTTTTAGAGCTGTATCATGGAGCTATTTCCCTGTAGAAGAAACATGCACTACTAATTGAGATGATGGAATACTTCTGATTATAAACCTTTGATTGATGAACAACTTTTAATTGCTTTTTTCTCTCTGGACAGAAAGGATATGTTTTTCATTGGATAGAAAAACTTGAAGTTTGCTTATATTTGTTTAGGGGAGGTTTAAGGATGGATGGATAGGCTGGTTTGATAATTTGGAGTTCAAATGACAATTGACTGAAACTTTTTAAATCCCTAAATAGATTGGACTATAAAGACCACATACAAAAACAAAATGGATGTTCCATACTTAGCCTTAAATGGTAAAAAACCATCACTAACACTTGTCTTCAAAGCCCCCAGCTTGATATATCAACAAGAAAATATTGATGAATCTCAGAAAGAAATTATTTCAATGTTGAAATCAATGCAAAAGTCAATTGCCTTAGCTCATGATGAGACTAAAAATAACACAAAGGAGATAAAGAACAATTTTCCAATCTAAACCTACAAATTCAGAAAATGACTACAAAGAAGGAATTAGTAACCCAGAAAATAGAAGAAAAATTAGAGGAAACGGATCCAAAGGTGGAGGACCTAAAGGAAGGAATCAACAGACAGACTCAGACAAAGAAGAATTAGAAAATGTAGCGATAATACCGGAAATGGAAAAGATATTTTACTTGTCAAGATCTCAGAACACATTGAAGATAAGGAAGAAGAGCTGATCGAACAAAAGATAAAGCTGTTAGGAGAATTGTAGAAAATTGGAGAAAGAGGGAGGCTATTTAATGAATATAAATGGGCTGAGCGTTCTTCCAAAAATGCTTTAATCAAATTGTCTTTCTTATTCCAAACAATATACACAAAAATAGAGGAAGAACTACTTGATGATTCAAATGGAAAGTTAGTTGGCAAAGGAAGAAAGCTAGAGTAAGACTGAAGAAAATAAGAGATTTTCACCCATTAGATGGGATATTATATTATTAAATAGATGTTTGAACATGGCTAAAAAATAGATAATTAGAAATAAAAGTATTATTATAACTAGAAAGATAGGATCTGCAACTAGAATGCTGTATTTCGGTATAAGAAGGGAAATATGAAAATGCCAAGAGGGTTTGAATAAGGGAAGCTTTTGGTTATCCAAATATAATTTATTATGAGAAAACTATAAGCGATAGTCACCTTGAACACTGATGGGAAATCAAAATTTTAAAAAAGCGGGTAAAATAGGAAATCGATTGAACAAATGGATTTTAAGTGCAAATGCAATTGAGATATGTTTTGATTTGAAAAGATATTTTAAAGTGACACTATTGATATTATGTATAATATTAGAAAAAATGTGATAAAGATGTAGATATTCAATTGTGTTCATATTAACAGCAATAAGAATTGTATTTGCCTAATGTGGAAAAATGAATACCAATGAAAGAAGAGAGGAAGCACTGGATGGTGTAGTATTGGATCTAGATTGAGGAAGTTAATATGTACCACTGAATTACTAATGGACCCAGACAACATGTTTTTTAAGTACTTATGATTGCAAAATTAGAAAATTAATAAAATATTTATTAAAAAACACTATGTATCTGCTTTATTAATTATAAAATTGTCTTGTGATGTGGGTGTCATGGTTCTGGTAGATGAAACCAGTTAAATCAGAACTCCAAGGCTAGAGGCTTCCTCAAAGACCATGTTTATTGGTTACAAAGTATCAGCACGAACAAAAGTGAAATCAGGTCTGAAATTCCTCTCAAAGAGTTACACTATTACAAAGTTAAACTTCCCACCCTAATACTATGCAATCAACTACGTTTCCCAATAGAACAGTTTGGCGGACTTTCTAACAGTACCCAATCCGACCAGTAGAAATGACCTTGGTTCTCACGGGATAGAGAATAGTTTAGACTAGCAGAAAACTTCCATTTCCCCCCTCCCATTCTTGTGGCAACCTAGAACGAGCAAGATGGCTTCAGCCAGGTTTGTTGTAAAGTTGACAGTCGGA
Organism: Crotalus tigris; assembly: GCF_016545835.1. NCBI lineage: Eukaryota > Metazoa > Chordata > Lepidosauria > Squamata > Viperidae > Crotalus > Crotalus tigris. Next base: position 42,732 of record NW_024097629.1, read on the forward strand.
TCCCCCTAAAGAGAAAGCAAAACCTGCAAGGAAACAAAAGCAGAAATCAGGAATCCCACCAAGGTTTTTGAGGATGTTTATCATAATATTGTGTATTAGTCTGTCTGCCTTAACATCTGCACTTTTCACCCAACTAGCTTCCGATAATGGATAACCTTTCCACTGCACTAAGTACTGTAACCTTCCCTTATACCAGCGACCTTTTAGAGACCAAGTGCCCAAACTGCAACCCAAAACCTACTTATGCATTGCTGGGCGCCAGGTGGGCATGGCCACTGAATGGGTGTGGCCACTGAGTGGTCATGGCTATGGTAGTCATGGCAGCATGGGTGGGCGTGGCCACCTTGATGTTGCTCCTGGGGAGGGATGCCTGTGGGAGGACGGACAGGTTTGGGGGAGATCCAGGGGTTCTCTGGCAGGTGGACAGTGGGCAGGAGGCTTGCCCTGCAGGGTGAGGCAAAACAAGGGAGGGGGCAGGGCAGGAATGCCATTGCCGTGGGGCAAAGCGAGGCAGGGGCCAGGGCTGGTTGCAGACAAAAGGGGGCTCCAGTGAGGAGGAGGATGTGGAAGAGGGTTTAAGCAAGCTTAGCAACTGGAGTGGGGATCCTCCCCCAAAACAAATGTGCTTCGTGGGTAACCTCAAAGCAAAATAAAAGAGACCAAAACCTGCTGCAACTACCCAGCAGATGGGAGGGGAATAAAAACTAAACAGGACCCCCACCAGTCCTCAACAGAAATTCTCATGACAATGAAAGCCTTGGACGGGAAGATCGTGGGCAGGCGGGCGTCTTGCTCAGCTGATGGCTTGGGGGAGAAGGGGGCACCCCTTCCCAAATGCAGCCCTCTCACAAAAGCAGGATGAAAACTCCAAAAATTGACAAGGAAAAAAAGTTAAAACAGAAGAATGTCTCGTGATGGTTTTCTTCCCCATTTTCTTCTGGCTGCAGTTTAAATATGTAAAGACCACAAAAGAAAAAAACTTGGCTTTCTCTTGTTTTAATTCAGAAGGAAGGAACGGGAGGATTGGGGGAGGGTTGTTTGTTTCAAAGAAAGGGAAAGAAAGGGGCTGGGGAGCACGGCTGGAGAACGGCGATGGCACAAAGCTTCTGGCTATGCAGGGGGGCGTTCTCTTTAAAAGAGCAAAAAGTAAAAATTCCCTACTCACTCCACCTCCCAAAAACACAATAACAGAGTTTTCAATGATACAAACAACTTTTTATTTAAAAGTAAGTTTTCATTTGGCATGCTTTTGAAGAATTATTGTGATTTTTGCTGTTGTATGCCTGCTGATAATTTATTTACCCTTGGCTCATATTTTGTAAGTTTGAGAGCAACACATGCAGCACTCAGGTCATCTGTTAGTCTGCTTCTGATGTCAGATTTGATATAATTCAAAGCTGAAAACAGCTGCTCACAAGCATAAGATGATCCAAACAAAGTTAAGGAAAGCAATCCCAAGTGCTTTCATTGACTTAAAATTATTTGGCAGAGAATTCCACACTTTGAGGATTTTGTTTTCAGAACTAACTGTGCTGTCCTTTGTCATCCCTTCCATCTTCTCTACAGGTTACAGAATTTATTTTTCCAGATAGAGTTTTCTTGAAATTCCAGTAGCTCCATTTCCAGATTTCCTAAATCTAATGTAAGCAGGAAAGACCAAGTTCTTCAAATTTGGCTTTATCTGGAGAAGTAAGAAAACACAGGGTTGTCTCCATCTTATGGAACTGTAAAAATCTGTTACTAAAATTCACCTTTGCAGCTGCTACAATGCTAGAAAATTCCTTGCAGATTTTCTGATGGCTTGTAGGATTGTCTGCAAATGTTGTAGAATTTTCTAAATGAATTTTTAGATTTTGAAAATATTTCAGCTGCCCTCTTTCAAGGTCTCTTTCAAAAACCTGCAGTTTTCTTTCAAATGTTTTGATATCACAAAACATCCCTTTTTACTGTTTTCCCCACACCTTGTAATTGTTTGTTCAGTACACTGAAGTGTTGTATAAAGTCTGTAAAAAACAAGAGGTTGGTAAGCCGGGCCATATCAGTAAGCTGTGGATATTTTTGCCCTTTTTCATTCATAAACAACCTAATTTCATCCAAGCAGGCTACAAATCTATCCAGGACTCATCCTCTGTTCAGCCACCAGACATTATTATACATAAATAAACAATTATACTGTGCTTGAACCTCCTCAAGAAATACTTGAAACTGCCGACAATTCAGAGCACGAGCCATGATGTAATTCACTATTTTTGTGACAACTTTGAAGGCATCATCAATTTTTTTGTTGCGTTCCCTGGCACAAAGACCTTCCTGATGTATAATGCAATGGAACTGAATGACTTGATGTTTTGTTTCTTTAACAAACAATTGTATGAAACCAGATGTTGCCCCCACCATAGAAGGTGCTCCATCACTTGTAATTGAAACCACCTTTTCTGATCTTATGTCTTGTGACAAAAAAGCTTCCTTCACAGCATTGTAGATATCTACACCTTGTGTTCTTTCAGGCAAAGACACCAGTTTCACTAGCTCTTCTCTCATGATGTCACCAACAGCATAATGCAAAATTACTGCTAGCCTTGCATGATTATTTATATCTGTGCTTTCATCCAAGCACATGCAGTAAAAGGCTGCCTTTTGTATGTCAGTGGTGAACTGCTGACTAACATCACTTGCCATGCGCTGGACTCAATTTTTCACAGTATTTCTGTTAAGTGGTATCTCAGAGATGTGTTGAATAATTTTATCCTTATTTGGGAAATCATGAAAAAGAGAATCACTCCCAGACAACATGGCTGTTTTGATAATATACTCATCAGAGAGGGCTTACCATGTTTTGCTATGCAAAGTAAAAATTTAAAACTGGCAGCTGTCAGGTGATTTGTTCTGGAAAGATAGTTGGAAAAACTAAAATGCTGGGAATGATAGTTCCTCAATTTCCCTTCAAGAAACTCTTTTCTTTCAGCATCACCAAGTTGGGCAACATTTTTGTAGTTGGTTTCAAAGTGCTGTCTGACACTTGATGTGCGACACACAACACTTTCGTTGCATAGAACACATAACGCTTTCCCACTGAGTTCAATCATTCCAAATGACTGTGTCCAGGCCTCTTGGAATGATCTTCCACTATCTGTTTTTGATTTTTTTTGCTGTAGTCATTTTTGGGTGGGTGTACAAGACTTGGAGTCTATAAAAACACAAAATTTAAAAAAAATAAAGCAACCAATACAAATCTGTCCCAAAATAACTAACACTATTAGTTAACACTAAAGAAATGGATATTCCCTGAATCAATACTCTAGGAGAGGGGAATTAAACAATGAAAGCAGTGTCTTGGATTTTACAGGTTGTTGGAAAAGTCCTCATTCATTTTACCAGATACTGAAAATAACAGAGAAATCTTGAAGCAGAACGCCTGTGTTAGCAGATGCAACTGATATAAAATCTGGACAAAGAATAGTCAATAAAGCATTTTTGGTTGTCTACTTTATCTTTCCTAATGAGCTGTAACTAACTTCCTCACTTAACTTTGCAAAACCTGTGGGTCCCATACCATTCCACATACCTGCAAGAAAGCAGCTGCAATCCGGGTACTCTAACATGGCTTTTACAGTTGCCTAGCAAAGTGTCAAAAACTTGATGAACCCCCCCCCCAAAAGGAAAAAAGTGATAAAGTACAGTAGCCCTCACTTTACAACAGTTTGCTTAATGACTATTTGAAGTGACAACAGCACTTTAAAAAGTGACTTAAGACCATTTTTCACACTGTGGCATATGCCCACCCCTTGCCCCACGAGGCCAAAGCAAGGGCCACCCCCTCTGCTGTCTGCCTCTTCACCATCGCCCCATGAGGCCGAGGCAAGGCAGCTTCAAACACCAGGTAGGCCACCCCCTCCACTGCCTGCCTCTTTGCCATCGCTGCCATCGCCCCATGAGGCCGAGGCAAGGGCCGCCCCCCTCCACTACTTGCCTCTTCGCCAAAGCCGCCATCACCCCATGAGGCCGTGGCAAGGGCTGGCCCCCCACTGCCTATCTCTTCGAGACCATCGCCCCATGAGGCTGAGGCAAGGTAGCTTTAAACATCAGGCAGGCCACTTCCCCTCCGCTTCCTGCCTCTTTGCTATTGCCACCATCCCCCCACGAGGCTGAGGCAAGGCAGCTTCAAACACCAGGCAGGCTGCCTCCCCCTCCACTACCAGCCATTACCACCGCCCCACAAGACTTGGCAGATGGTAGGTGAATGCTGCCTCGTTGGGCTCTGCTGAGGCCAGCGGCCAGCCGAGGCAGTTTCAGACACCAGGCCGCCCCCTCCTTGTTCCCTGAGTGGCCAGCCACTGAAACTTACCACTGTCGTGTCATGCTCACTCACTTGCTGTCTGCACCAAATGCTGCTCCCACCCAAAGTTGCTCCTTTTGTAGCCTCACCCCACCCAGATCTCTCAGCTATTCCCACACTCCACATGCGTGGAGTGGGGGAGGGGAGCAGTCCGGCCCGGTGTCCCTCATTGGCAATGGCACGCATGCCAACAGAGATGGCTCTGTATGCCGCCTCTGGCACATGTGCCATAGGTTCACCACCACGGCCTTATACAATCTCGAATCAAGAATATGTTTGATCTCATAATGGCCTTCCCCTTCAACTAAAATGGGTCCCAGTGCATTCTTAGGTTGTAGTGAGGATTCTCTGACAGACTTTAGCAAACTGCAATGAAAAACAGGGTGAATCTTTCCTAATAAACAAGGGAGTTTCAACTCAACTGTGATGGGATTTATAATTTTAGTTATGGGGAAGGGGCCAAGAAATTTGAACCTTAAATATTTGGTAGATAGGTAAACTTTCTCCCCTGTATAAAATGGCCTCTGAGGGGATCATTTCTTATCACCTTGTTCCTTATATATTTTTGTGGCTTGGGCTAAGGCAGGGGTAGGCAATCTCGGCTCTTTTATGATTCATGGATGTCAACTCCCAGAATTCCTGAGTCAGCTATGCTGACTCAGGAATTCTGGGAGTTGAAGTCCATGAGTCATAAAAGAGCCGAGGTTGCCTAACCCTGGGCTAAGGCTTTCTTTACATTGGCCCAAACACTCTGCCACAATATCACCCCCTGTTTGCGAGAGAGGGGGTTCCTTTGGATATTCAGGCACAGGAACAATCTCTTGGCCAGTAGCTATTTTGAATGGGGTAAGTCCAGTGCTGCTGTGCACTGTATTATTATATGCCACTTCGAAAGGCAGGAGGTTAGCCAAATTAGTCTGTTGGTAGTTAATATCTGAGGTATTACTCCACCATTGCATTTGCATGTTCAGCTGATCCATTTGTGCTCAGATGAAAAGCCGATGAGAGCCCTTACATGGACCCAATTACCTTGACTAAATTTCTCCAGAACCTTGCAGTAAATTGGACCCCCCCATCCAATATAATCCTCTTTCGCACTCTGTGGAGGTGGTAGATGCATTTCAGGAACAGCTTGGCTAATTTTTGAGCGGAGGGGAGCCCTGAGCAGGCAATGAAATGGGCTTGCGTTGAAAAGAGATCAGTGACAGTTCTTATTACTGCATTTCCCTTACTTTCTGGTAATTTAACAATAAAATCCATGGCTATCTCCTCCCAGGGTTGGGATGGATATGCTACATGTTGCAATAACCCTGGGAGTTTACCAGGACATTTCTTCATGACTGCACAAGTGGTATAGCTCTTTACATAGCTTTCAATGTCTTTTTTCATCCCTGGCCACCAAAACTGCCATCAAACTAAATGCAAGGTTTTTAAGAACCCAAAGTGGCCAGCCTACTTGACATCATGACTGCGTTGAAGGACTTGAATTTTGAGGGATTCCAGCAGGTATAGTTTGGACCCCTTCCAGGCCAAACCATCCCAATACATCAACAGTTTTTTTCCTGGAACCAGGTATCGATCTTCAATTCTTACCTGAACTTTTAGGTCACATGGCTATCAGTCTTGGTAGATTTCCTCTGTGTCTGGCCCCTTGTGATCACTTGAGAAATTGATTGCGGTAGCAGAATGATAGAATTAATTATTTCCTCCCGATGGCTCTTGTATTGGGGAATTCTCGACAAGGCACCAGCTAAAAAATTCTTCCCTCCCAGGAAATACTTTAAAATAAAGTTAAAATGATTAAAATATTGTGCCCATCAGACTTGTTTAGGGGACAACTTTTGAAGGGTTTTCACTGCTTCTAGATTTTTATGATCAGTCCATACTTCAAAACGCCCTTTGCTCCCTTCAAGGCAGTGGCACTAAGTTAGCAGCGCCCACCTTACTGCAAAAGCCTCCTTCTCCCACACAGCCCACCGCCTCTCAGTGTCTGTCAGTTTTCTAGAAGTGTAGGCACAAGGTTGTAGGTCTCCTTTTTGGTTTCTTTGTAAAAGTGCTGCTCCCATGGCTACATCACTTGCACCAGCTTGGATGATGAATTGCACCTCAGGGTCAGGATGTTTGAGAACTGGTTCGGCTGCAAACAGTCTCTTTAAGTGCTCAAATGTAGCTTGGCACTCCATAGACCATGGGTCGGCAACCTGCAGCTCTGGAGCTGCATGTGGCTCTTTGAGTCTTCCCCTGCGGCTCCCAGCCTCCATTTGCACAGAGAGACAGAGACAGAGAGAGGCTCTCTCTCTCTCTCCCCCCCCCCCTCTCTCTCTCTCTAACTAAGTAAATAAGTAAGTAACTAAGTAAAAAAGAAAGTGGACTCACAGTGTTCTCCGAGGAGCTGAAAAGCTTTTTGGGTGGGGCTCCTCCCTGTGGTGCGTCTCTGCAGGAAGCAGGAAGGGCAGGAGAGAGCTAGCTAGCCCAGCCAAGCTGACAGGAATTCTGGGAGTTGAAGTCCATGAGTCATAAAAGAGCCCAGGTTGCCTACCCCTGAGCTTGTTGGAGAACAGCTTGAAGCCAGCTTGCCAGGTGAGCAGAAGATCAGAGAAAGGGAGAGAAAGGGGGGGAGAGAGAGAGAGAGAAAGAGAGAGAGACAGAGAGAGAGACCCTTTTGATATCTAAAATGAAGATAACACTGCATATATCTTTTTTACCTTTATGATATATACATATATCATAAAGGTAAAAAAGATGTATGTATGTATTTATGTATGTATGTGTATGTATGTATATATATGTATGTATTTATATATATGTATATGTATGTATATATGTATATGTATATATACCTGTAATGAAGGTAAAAAAGGATATATGCAGTATTATCTTCATTTTAGATATCAAAAGGGTTTTGCGACTCCCAGTGTTTTGTTTTCGATGGGAAACGGGTCCAAGTGGCTCTTTGAGTGTTTTGGGTTGCCTACCCCTGCCATAGACCAATGTAAAGTTTGACAAGGTCGGGGCTTTTCCACTCCTTTCCCAGTTTTCAGTAGCTCAGTGATCAGCAGAGCTATCTTAGTGAACGAGGGAATGAATTGCCGGTAAAAGTTCGTGAATCCTAGAAAACTTTGAAGCTGCTTGTGGGTCCATGGGGGCTGCCATTCCAGCACTGCTTTAACTTTGGCAGGGTCCATTTCCACCCCCTCATTAGAGATTCCCCAGGTAGTTAAGGCATGGCTGATGGAATTCACATTTAGAGAGTTTAGTGTAAATTTTAGCTCTCAACAGCTTCTTGAGCACTTCACACACTAACGTGACATGCTCTTCCATGGTCTCGGTGTAAATAAGGATGTTGCAAGAATAGACTAAGACCCCCTTGAACAAGTGATCATGCAGTACTTGATTGATCAATTGGAGACTGAAAGGTATAACCTTGACCCGAAAACTTCCCAGGGAGTTGTTGAAAGCTGTTTTCCATTCATCCACTTCCTTAAACCACACTCAGTAATAAGCTTCTCTTAAGTCCAATTTAGTGAAAATGTTCCCCTTGGCTAGGTGGGCCAACATGTCTTTCATTAAAGGAAGGGGGTACATATTCTCAATACTGACAACATTTAACCTTTTAAAATCTACACATAACCTCATCAATCCATCTTTCTTTTCCTTAAAAAGCACAGCCACATGTGATTTGGCTGGCTGGATGAACCCCTTGGGTAAGTTCTTGTCAATGTGCTCTCTCAGTTCTTTCATCTCTCTGGGTGTCATAGAGTACATTTTGGCTTTGGAAGCTTGGCTCTGGGCTGGATTTCAATGACATAGTCAGTTGCCTGGTGTGGGGGGAGGACATCACATTCCCTTTCACTGAATGCCAGTTGGATCCCTGGCACGTGTTCTACAACGGCTTTTAGAGTCTCAAGAGTTCCTTGGGTCTCAGCTATGGGAGGCCCTTGTACTTTGCTGGTCGATGTGGATGGTTGACGTTGCTAACCTTAGAGTCCTCACTCCACCAAATTATGGGGCGCCACTTATCTAGCCAAGCCAGTCCCAGGATTACAGCCTCAATTATCTTAAGAACTACCACGAAACAGATGATTTCCTAGTGTCTCCCCATTTCCAAATGCATTGGTTTGGTCAGGTGCATGTCAGGAGCTTTGATAAGATATCCATCTGTCTGCTCAAATTTTATGGCCAGGGGCATTAGCTTGACATAGATCCCCCACTCTAGCACTGTAGGGAGATTGATTAAATATCTGATGCAACCTGAGTCAATTAGGATGTTATCTGTTTGGGCACCTGCTTTGGGTACTATAATTTAGGCAGAGATGGTGAAAGGTGGGATGGGTTGACTTACCATTGGGTCGTCTTCACCCTCCTCATCATTGTCATAAGGAGTTGGCATTAGCAGATGCTCAGGTGAAGCTTCTTTTCTCCCTGGAGAGGGGGAGTGACCCAAATAGTTTGCTCTTGACAGCCCCAATTCAACTTCTCACATCTGGTCGTGGATTCCTCTTTGACTTTGTGATGGTGGCAGGTGCACTTTTGGCCTAGGGAACAGGAACTGGACAATCAGCAGCCCAATGTTCTGATTGCCCACACTGGAAACATTTGATCGAAGGTCTGGTGGATGCTCAAAGAAAACTGGTGGCTGCAGTAGTTTTGGGATGTTTGCCAAACAGGCGCTTTTCTTGGTTCCACTTTAGCTTTGATTCAGTGGTGGCGGGTCTCTGGTAACGACCCAGTTTGATGTCTAGGGTCACAGCCATGCAATACCACTCCCAGAGCTGATCATGGACTCCCTGGTAGGTGCATATTTGGAATAAATCTCGATATAGTCCCTCTTTGAAATGGTGAATCAGTGACATCCGGTTTGCCATTGCAGCGCCACGAACGCTGGAAGACGAACTCCATCTTTCATGTCTGACTTTGTACCACTTTTCAACCCTGAAAAGGGTTGAAAGTCGCCCTGTAGGGGCGACGAGCAAGGAGGGGACCCCTGTTTGATCATGGTAGGGCGGCGGCCCTTCCGTTGGATCTGGGGAAGCCCTCCAAACCCGCGGGGAAAAGACTGGCCATAGCAATATGGCTCGTCACTAAGCTGCAATGCAGATGAAATATATATATATATATATTCTTTTGAAACTTGGAGGCTAAAAGTGTTTCTATTCTTACTGGAGATGTTTGTTTTATCTGAAAAAAGAAGTAAGACTTGAAAAACTATCATAAAAACTTTGGACTTAAAAAGTTTTAAACAGCATTGTTGACATCTTGCAGTGAAGTATGGTATTACAACTTGTTATTGCCTAAAAGAAACTTGGCTTGAAGCCCAGACTCCAGAAAAAACTTCTTTGACCTTGGCAGCTACTACCTGTGAAAAACTCAGCTATAAAGAAGGAACTTCTGGGAGGCATATCTGGCCTGTTTGAACTATGAATGTAAACTTTTACTGACTTTTAGAGCTATTCATGTGGAATTTCTTTCCTATTTCTTTACATGAGAAGCATATGCTATTATATGAGATGATGGAATACCTTGGACTATAAACTTGACAAACAATTTCTACTATAAAGACCACCTATAACACGTGAAATAGGTGTCCCATACCTAGCTATAAAAAACAAAAAACTATTCTTAACGTTTGATTCTAAAGTCTTCAACTTAACATACTATCAAGAAAATATGGATGAAGATCAGGAAAAAATCCTTTCCATATTGAAATCAATACACAAAACCATTCTTTCAGCTTGTAACAAAATAAGATGCAACATAAAGGAACAAGATGCCAGCTTAAATATACAAACCCAGATCTTGATTACAACCAAAGAACTAACAATGCAGAAAATAACAGGAGAAGTGGAACAACTAAACATTAAGACAGAGGATTTAATTGGCTAAGAGATCCAGCCAATGGAAAAATCAGAACAGAGAGTGACAACATTGAAAATAGAAAAGACTTTTTACTAAAATCAGAAGAAATTTGAGGGAAAGGAAAAGGAACAGATTGAATGGAAGACAAACTTATCAGGACAGTTGTGGGAAATTGGAGTAATAGGGAGGTGATCTAATAAATACAAATGGGATAGTTCTTAAAAAAAACTGTGACCAAATGGTCTTTCTTATTCCAAATAATATATATAATAATAGAGGGAGAACTACTTGATGATTCAAAAGCACTGACATGGAAGGTTAGTTGGCAAAGGAAGAAAGCCAGAGTAAGGCTAAAGAAAATAAGGGTTTTGATTTATTAGAGGGGATTTCATATTACTAATTAGAGGGTTGAATGTGGTGGAAATTAAATAATTTTTAGAAAACATCTTAAGAAGCCAGAACTCTTGGAATATTTCTTCCAACAGGCATCTTTATTAAGAGAAAATGATGGCAGGCATGCTAGACAGGATCTAAGAAATTCTCTTCCATCCTTCAATGTTTTAAGCATTCCCAAGCAGCCGCCCACCCCACAGTTCTTCCAGGAGATGATCCTTGTTCCCCCTTTTTTCCTTACTGCCAGCAAAAGGGAGACTTCAGAGAGCCAGTAGATGAAAGGCAATGGCCATATTGTTATGGTCAGTCCTCTTGGTGAGAATCAACATCCAGTCCTTTTGAAGTTTTAATGAAGGAAGTGAGAGCTATAAAACCCCCCTGCTCATCCCACTTCCCCTTTGTAGTATGAAAGAATCCAGAGAGAGCAGAAATTGGTTTTTCCCAGAGTAGATAACTAGAAATGAAATATAATTGGATTCTGACATCGTGCCCCCCTTAAAAATAAGAGAGATCCACCTGTAAAGAAAACAAAACAGGTATAAAAGTTAGTCTGGCTTGTTAGGATACTCTGTATGAAACTTCTTTAATAGCTTTGGGGCTATGACATGACTTTTATGAACCCACTCATTTTGTGAGGCAGGAGGTGTTTCCATGCTACTAGGTATTGAGTTGCCCCATGATATCTCCTAGAATCTAGGATTTCCTTTATCTTGAAGTGTTGTTCACCTTCCACCATGATTGGAGGTGGTGGTGGGGAGATTTTTGGCCCTAAAGGTGACTGATGTTCTCTTTTCAGCAATCTGCAGTGAAAAATTGGGTGTATTTGTCTAAAATTTTTGGGTAATTCTAATTCTACTGTTACTGGATTTATGATTCTTTTAATTGGAAAAGGCCCTATATATTTCGGTCCAAGTTTTTTACAGGGTTGTAGGGATTTTAGGTATTTTGTAGATAAGTACACCATTTTTCCTGTAATGAATGGTGTACGCTCAACCCTTTTTTATCGGCTTGTGCTTTGTATGCCTGCCTAGCTTCATCTAGTGCTTTTCTAACTATTCGCCAGGTGTTTTGTAATTGTTCCATCCATTCTTTCAGTGATGGGATCGCCGGTTCATTTGGGATTAGTTCTGGCATGGGGTTGAAACTTTGACCGATAGCTATTTGAAAAGGAATGTAACCTGTGCTGGAGTTGACTGCATTATTGTAGGCCACTTCTGCGAAAGGGAGTAAGTCCGTTCAATCCGACTGCTGGAAACTAAGAAAGCATCTTAAATATTGCTCAAGTACTGAGTTCGATTTTTCCGATTGACCATTCGACTGAGGGTGATGGCTAAATGTCAGTCCCTGAGTGGTCCCTAAGAGGGATAAAAATTCCTTCCAAAATGCAGACATAAATTGCATTCCCCTATTGGATATGATGCATTGGGGTGCCCCATGCAATCTGTAAATATGCTGCATGAAAAGTTTCGCTAAGGTTTTTGCAGTGGGAATCTTTTGGTAAGGGATAAAGTGCACCTGTTTGGAAACCAAATCCGTGACCATCCAGACAACAGTATTCCCATTGCTTTCTGGTAATTCCACTATAAAATCCATGGCTACTTCCCTCCAGGGGGCTGAGGGATTTGCCACTGTTTGTAGTAGTCTGGGCAATTTCTCTTGCAACCTCTTGGCAGTTGCACACTTTGGGTAGCTGGCCATGTAACTTTCTATGTCCTTTTTCATTGATGGCCACCAAAATTGCCATTTAATTAAGTGTAATGTTTTTACAAATCCAAAATGCCCTGCTGATTTTGTGTTATGGCAAAGCTGCATGAATGTGACTCTTTGGGTTGTTGGTATATATAACTTTTCCCCTACCCAAGGCAACCCATGTCTCATTGTGCACACATGTTTATTTTTCTGGAACCATTCATCTGTTTCCAAACTTTTCTGGAATTCAATTCCGGTTTGGCTACCCAGCTGTGGTTTTAATTTAGCTTGGGCTCTGGTGGTTACTGGTGCTGCCAGTTGTGATTCTACCATCATTGGTTTAGAGTCGGTGGTTTGCGTGCTGTTATATTGGGGCATGCAAAAGGAAGTTCTTTCCACCTGGCAAATGCTTGAGCGTAAAGTGGAATTGGTGAAAATGCTGGGACTAGCGGGCTTGCTTAGGGTTGAGCTTCCTGGGTATTTTCAGGGCGTCCAAATTTTTGTGGTCTGTCCACACCTGGGAAGGGATTGTAAGGACCCACCCCACTTTGCATCTTAAGAAGACAGAACTCTTGGAATAATTCTTCCAATAATTCTTCCTTTATTAAGAGAAAATGGTTGCAGGCGTTCTAGACAGGACTTGGGGTCCAAGCTCTCCCATTCAAGGTTTTAAGGGGTTTCCCAGTAGCCCCACCCAATCCCCCCTACTTCCAGTAACAGTCTCAGGCGTTACATTCCCATCCCTTTTCCTTTCTGCCGGCTGGATGGAGACTTCAGAGAAAACTACATGAAAGGTAAATAGCCTCCTTTGTTATGATTAGTCCTTTTGGTGCTATCCCCATTCAATTCCTTTGAAGTTGTACCGAAGGAAGTGAGGGCCATAAAGCCCCTTTGTTCACCCCCTTCTCTTCCTTGTATGACAGAATCCAAGAAGGCAGAAATGGGGTTTTTCTATAAGTGATAACTAGAGATGAAACATAATTGGATTCTGACATCCGGCCCCCTCAAAAATAAGAGAGATCCACCTGAAAGAAAACAAAGCAGGTATAAAAGTTAGTCAGGCTTGTTAGGATACTCTGTGTGAAACTTCTTTAATAGCTTCGGGGCTCTGACATGACGTTTATGGACCCACTCGTTTTGTGAGGCAGGGAGGTGTTTCCAGGCAACTAGGTACTGAGTTGCTCCATGATATCTCCTAGAGTCTAGGATTTCCTTTATTTCGAAGTGTTGTTCACCCTCTACCATGATTGGAGGTGGTGGCAGGGGGATTTTTGGCCGTAAAGGTGACTGATGCTCTCTTTTCAGCAAGCTGCAATGAAAAATTGGGTGTACTTGCCTGAGATTTTTTGGTAATTCTAATTCTACTGTTACTGGGTTTATGATTCTTTTAATTGGAAAAGGCCCTATATATTTTGGTCCAAGTTTTTTACAGGGTTGTAGGGACTTTAGGTATTTTGTAGATAGGTACACCATTTCACCTATAATGAATTGTGTAGGCTCAATCCTTTTTTTATCGGCTTGTGCTTTGTATGCCTGCCTAGCTTCATCTAGTGCTTTTCTAACTATTGGCCAGGTGTTTTGTAGTTTTTCCATCCGTTCTTTCAGTGATGGGATCATTGGTTCGTTTGGGGTTAATTCTGGCATGGGGCTGAAATTTTGATCGTTGGCTATTTGAAAAGGAGTGTAGCCTGTGCTGGAGTGGACTGCATTATTGTAGGCAACTTCTGCAAAAGGGAGTAAGTCCATCCAATCACTTTGTTGGAAATTTAAAAAAATCTCAAATATTGCTCAAGTACTGAATGACAACGTTCCGTTTGTCCATCTGTCTGAGGGTGATGGCTAGATGTCAGTCCCTGAGTGGTCCCTAAGAGGGATAAAAATTCCTTCCAAAATGCAGATGTAAATTGCACTCCCCTATCAGAGATGATGTGTTGGGGTGCCCCGTGCAGTCTGTAAATGTGCTGGATGAATAGTTTTGCTAAGGCCTTTGCAGTGGGAATCTTTTGGCAAGGGATAAAGTGCACCTGTTTGGAAAACAAGTCCGTGACTGTCCAGATAACAGTATTCCCATTGCTTTCTGGCAATTCCACTATAAAATCCATGGCTATTTCCCTCCAGGGGGCTGAGGGATTTGCCACTGGTTGTAATAATCCTGGCGATTTCCCTTGCAACCTCTTTGCAGATGCACATGTTGGGCAGCTGGCAACATAACTTTCTATGTCCTTTTTTATGGATGGCCACCAAAATTGCCGTTTAATTAAGTGTAAAGTTTTTACAAATCCAAAATGCCCTGCTGATTTTGTGTCATGGCAAAGGTGCATGAAAGTTAGTCTTTGAGTTGTTGGTATATATAACTTTTCCCCTACCCAAGGCAACCCTTAAATAGGTGCTCCCTTGGTACATCATTGATTAATTGCATAAATATGGCGGGCCCCCCTTGTAATCCAAATGGCAAGACTTTGAATTGGTAGCACTCCTTGGGCAGTTAAATGTGGTCTTCCATTCATCCCCTTCCTTAATTCACATGCGATAGTACGCTTCCTTTAGTTCTAGTTTAGTAAAAAATATTCCTTTCGAGAGGTGTGATAACATGTCCTTCATGAGAGGTAGGGGGTATAGGTTGCTGTCACTGATTGTATTTAGGAGCCTATAATCCATGCATAAGCATAAAGAGCCATCCTTCTTCTCTCTAAAGAGGATCGGAGCAGCCACTTTAGGCTTGGAAGATTCAATGAACCCCCTTTCTAGGTTTTTCTTTATGAATCTTTCTATTTCTTCCTTCTCCTTTAGGCTCATGGAGTATAATCTGGGCTTGGGAGTTTTGCTCCGGGCTTGAATTCTATGGCACAGTTCGTGGATCGGTGAGGGGGAAGCTCATCCGCCCTCTCCTCGCTGAAAACTTCAGTAAGATCTCTGTATTCCTCTGGTATTTCTGGTAGGCCCATTTCCTCTCCCATGGATGTTTTTTCTGTCCTTAATTTTGGTAGATTCCCTTGAGGTTTTAAGTACATAAGATCCCCTTTTGGGAAATTGATTTCTGCTGTCCTCCAATTCACCCAGGAGTTCCATTTCTTTAACCATTCCATCCCTAGGATCATCGGGCATTCCTTTCCTGGGGTCACTACAAACATTATGTCTTCCTCATGTTTGCCCAGGGAGAGGTGGATTGGTAAAGTGGCACCCCCCTGCTATGGACCCATCTAACTGGCCAAATGAGATTGGTTGTTCCAGTCTCCTTGATGGAATGCCCAGGTTTCCCACTAGCGTTAGGCTAATGAGGCATTGGTTGCAGCCAGAGTCTACTAAGGCTTTCACCTTGACAGCTTCGGGCATGGGGGGAATTAAGATAGTCACTGTCTTGAGGATGGGTGCGATGGGTCCACTTACCAGGGGTTCACCCTCCGAGCTGTCATCTGAGGCATCCACTAGCCCTGAGGTGTAGGCAGGAGTTCTTTCCCCCCGATGAGCAGAGGTAGAGGATTCCATGGCCTCCATCATTCTCATGGCAGGTTCTTTTGTCTTAGCTGGAGATTTCCCGGATTTGCTGGCCAGTGATATGTCTGGGTTGTGCTGGGGGGCTTTTGAGCGGCATTCTAAAGCCCAATGCCCCTCTCTCCCGCAGTTGAAACACTCCATTTGCTTCTTGGCCATGGCCGATGGTCTCACTGGTTCACGTGTCAACTCAGGTGGTGAGCGGCTCCATTGTTTTCCTCGATGGTGCCTCTTCAGTAGGTCGATCTCTGCTTCCTCTGCCAGGATGTACCATTTGTCACGTTGGTGAGGGTCCCCTCTGGGCAGGCAAGCATCAGATAGGTCATAGTTTAGTCTGTCTTTGAAATGGCTAAGGAGGATGTCTTCCAGCCAGTTCAGTTTTCTGGCAATGGCCCGGAAATCTTGTGTATATTCGGCTACCAGGTGTTTGCCTTGCCTCATCATTTTGATCCTTTCGCAGGCTTTGCGATCAGCCAGGGGGTCCTCAAATCACCTTCTCAGAGAGGACATAAACCGGTTGAAGTCGTTGAGTTCTGGGGCATTGGAGTCATGCAAGTTCACCACCCAATCTGTGGCCGGCCCGTCTAGAGCATATTGCACAATCCTGATAAGGGCTTTGTTGCTGGGGATGTGCCGCCCATATTCCTCCATGTAGCTGAGGACTTGGGTTAGGAAAAATCCCAAGCGTGTCGGCTCCCCCTTGAATCTCACATCCAGTGGCGAGAGTCTTTGAATGGATCGGTGATATTGCCTTCCATCCAGATCACCATCTGTGGGTCGGCAGGGAGTGGGGACTACTGGATCAGCAGACGTCCCCAGGGCTGCAGTTCCACTTCCCCCTCGGTGTCTCTCCCTTTGCAGCTCCAGGAGGTGGTGCAGCCGTAGGGCTCAGAATTCTCCTCTCCTTGGGAGCTGAGGGTTCTCTTCATCAAGTCAATAGCTTACTCTAGGATCCAGCTCGAGTGCGGTGCCCAGCTTCCTTCTTCTTCACTTGCATACAGGGATTTCTCCATCTCCTGCTTCCATTCCAGTTGGGTGGGCCCCCGTCTCAGTGTCACCTTTCTTGATTTCTTTTCCCATTCTGCTTTCTTTCCAATGCCCATTGACCACTGAGGTTTGTGGTTGCACGTCTTCACCACCTCTTCTCTTAAGAAATCTGACTTCTCAGATCCTGACGTCTGGCAGGTTTTCAGTCGGGGCAGCAGCTCCCTCTCCAGGGGGCTTTTTACCTTCCCTGCTCCTTCGTCTGACATGGTATTTTTGCAAAGTCCCATGGCAAAGTTCTCCCTTCCAGGTGGACTATTTTTGAAGATCCTGTCTAATGTAAGGACCCACCTCACTTTACATCTTAAGAAGACAGAACTCTTGGAATATTTCTTCCAACAGACATCTTTATTAAGAGAAAATGATGGCAGGCATGCTAGACAGGATCTGAGAAATTTTCTCCCATCCATCAATGTTTTAAGCATTCCCAAGCAGCCCCCCACCCCACAGTTCTTCCAGGCGACGATCCTTGTTCCCCCCTTTTTCCTTACTGCTGGCAAAAGGGAGACTTCAGAGAGCCAGTAGATGAAAGGCGATGACCATATTGTTATGGTCAGTACTTTTGGTAAGAATCAACATCCAATCCTTTTGAAGTTTTAATGAAGGAAGTGAGAGCCATAAAACCCCCTTCCCTTTTGTAGTATGATAGAATCCAGAGAGAGCAGAAATGGGTTTTTCTCAGAGTAGATAACTAGAAATGAAATATAATTGGATTCTGACAGTTAGTTGGCAAAGGAAGAAAGCCAGAGTAAGGCTGAAGAAAATAAGAGTTTTGATTTATTAGAGGGGATTTCATATTACTAATTAGAGGGTTGAATATGGTGGAAATTAGATAATTTTTAGAAAATAAAGTAACATTATAATTGAATAATAAGGGAAATTTTGGTCACCTAATATAAAATATTTGGAAATCAGTTGAAAATAAGAATTCTGTTTGCCCATTTTGAGATAATAGATATTATCAGAAAAAAGAGAGGGAGTATTTGAGCTTTTAAAAATTAGACCTAAATGGGACTTCCGGTTTGGCATTTGATGAGATGGGTGGAAGAAGTGAAGGCTCCGGTTTCTTATCCTGATTTCATTCGGCCCGGCAAACCCAAGGGGTCGGAAAGTTGCCCTGGAGGGGCAACGAAGAAGGAGTGATGCTTTGGGAGTCCGGACTAGATGGCAATCAGTCCAGACGGACTGAAGAAATCTTCCAAAAGAACAGAAGAAAGGCTAACTGGTAAGCCCAGACAGGCCAAGTCATCACCAGCTAGAAGGAAAGCGAGGAGCCACGGCACTCTGCTAAACAGCTGATTGTCAACAGCATGCTGAAACTGGGTGAGTCTGTTCTTTTACTCCTTTTCCTTACGGACTTAGAAATGTTGATCCCCTGATTGGGAAGAAGCTATGAAGTAAAGACCCCAGAAGGACTAGGGGAGAAGAGAGTTAAAAGCGGCAAGAGGGGAAAGGATTTTAAGGAAAATAAAAGAATTCTTTAAAATTGAACTTAGATTGATTCAAAGAAAGACTGCTTAACTTACAGGACATGGAAAAAAAATTTTAGATTTACTTTCTAGGGTAAATAACTTACAAAGAACTTTAAAAGAAAACTTTGTAATAATCTTTTAAAACCATATATTGACAAAACAGTGTATGAGGACATCTAATGGTGAAAGGAGATACTACAATAATACCAAATAATAAAAGAATTTGAAAAGTGTTTGACCTTGAAACAACACCTGGTGTAAACAAAGTGCCTTTATGTGAGTTTATAAGAGAAAAGACTTTCTACAATTATATCTGTTGACTTTGGATATAACCAAAACAGGAATTATTGGGAGACAGCGGGCATTTCACATCTATGATTTGACTGGAGGATTGGATCTGGCCTAAAGTAGTTGGCTTGATTTTTTTGGTTGGATTTTAGCCTAAGATAGTTGGCTTTTTTTTCTTGTTGCTTTTTTTACCTTGTTTTCCTTTCTTGAGAATTTGGATTTAGCCTAAAGTAGTTGGCTTTTTTTACGATTTGGATTTTAGCCTAAGATAGTTGGCTTGAAAAATGAGTGGATCAAATCTCACCAGACTACCACAGAGCCTTTCTGGAAAGAGGCGATCCTGAACCAAAGTAGCAAGAAGAAACAGCAGCTGAAGGAGCGGCCAGACAAAAAGAGGAGGAAGAAAATAAAAATACATACTCAGAAGAGGGAGCAACACCAAGAGACCAGAGACAGATAAGGTCAACTAGAAGTCTGAGACCTAGATATAACTGAAAGAGATGGAGGAGACTGGGATTTTATCAATAAATATAAATGGACTAAATTCTCCTTTAAAAAGGAGAAAAATTTTTACATGACTACAAAAACTAAAAATGGATATAATTTGCCTCCAAGAAACATATCAAGAGACAACATTTCGAAGTGCTAGAATGACCGGAAATTGGCAAATTGTACTTTGCATTTGTATCCCAGAAGAAAAGAAGAATAGCTTTTTATATTAAAGAAAAGATGAACCCCAAACAAATTTATGCAGATGAAGAGGGGAGAATACTAATGGTGGAAATCATGATGGATCAAAAACAGATATTGATGGTAGCAATATATGCACCAAATTATAAACAAGAGTAATTTTATCAAAAACTATACAAAAAATACTAGATTTAAATTACCAAAATCTCTGTATAATGGGAGACTTCAATGCAATAGTAGATGGAAATTTGGACTATAAAAGCGCTAAACAAGGGAGAAGAGGAAATATATTACCTAGTGCATTTTTAAAAATGACAGAAGAACTCTGTATTCAAGACATATGGAGAGAGCAAAAACCCTGAGAAACCTCAATACACATTTTATTCAAATAGACTTAAATCTTGGTCCAGAATTGATATGATATGGCTATCCTCAGAACTGAAAACGATGATCCAAGAAGTGGAGATAGAAACTAATGTTTGGGCAGATCATAACCCAATGATTTGGAAAGGAACTAAGAAAATACTAAGATGGTCCCTGAATAAATCAATATAGAAAGAAAAAGAATTTCTACAACTAGCAACGAAATGGAATTTTTCTTTAAAATAAATAAGAAGGAAGAAACATCACTTCAAAATTTATGGGACACGGCTAAAGCATATTTCAGAGTGGTGGCTACAACCTATATTGCCAAAAAGAATAAAGAAAAGAAACAACTACAGTCAAAATTTAGAGAAGAACTCGGAAAGCTGGAATTAGAACTACAAACAGATCCACAAAAGAAAATACTTAAGAAACAAATGGAGATAATAAAGTATAAATTAAATTTGGTTGATTTGGAAATAATGGCTCAACATATTAAACAGGCTAAATAGAACTTCTTTGAAAATGTGAATAAGCCGGGGAGATGGCTAGCATACAGACTGAAAAAAGAAAAGGAAAAAAAAAAAGATAAATAAGCTACAAGACTTAAAAGGAGAATTACAGTTTCAAAATGATACAATGAAAAAAATCATTAAAGACTATTATGAGATACTCTACAAGGCAGAGGAAACTCCCAAAGAAAAAAATACAACAGTAGTTGAAAAAAGCAGACTTACCAAAAATTCGGAGAACATTTGAAATGTATTAAATTGAAAAATATCAATGATGGAGATTATAGAAGCCATAAAAGGGCAAAAAAGGACAAGACTCCGGTCCCAGATAGATTGCCTGCAGAACTTTATATATCACTACAGGATGTATTAAGTCCGATTTTGAAAGAACTGTGTAATGAAATTTTATTCGGCTAAAATATCAAAGATGTGGACTGAAGCTAATATAACTCTAATACCTAAGGAAGATACTGATCTGACACAAATAAAAAACTATAGACCAATATCATTATTGAATGTAGATTACAAAATTTTCGCCTCAATAATGGCAGAAAAAACCAAGAAGTTTCTGAACAAATTTATACATATAGACCAAAATGGCTTTTTGCCTAAAAGGCAGATAAAAAAAAATTTAAGAATGATCCTTGATGTGCTAGAGTATTACAAAACCCATCCAGAGAAACAGATGGCATTAATATTTCTTGATCCACAAAAGGCATTTGATAATGTCAACTGGCAATTTATGTTTCAGCAGCTTGTAGAAATGGATTTTGGAAAAAACTTTATAAATGCAATCCAAACAATCTATGATTAAACAGACCACTATAATAATTGTAAATGGAGACTACACAGAAAACATTAAGATTAAAAAGGGTACAAGACAGGGATGTACATTATCCCCACTCCTGTTCATATTAACACTGGAAGTATTGAATAGAAATATTAGACAAAATGTAGAAATTAAAGGACTCAGGATAAAAGATGAAAAATATAAATTACAAGCATTTGTAGAGATCTGGTTTTTATATTGGAAGAGCCACTTGAAACAAGCACTAAACTGCTGGAGAAAATAGAAAAATTTGGAGAAGTGGCAGGTCTGAGAATAAATAGAGAAAAGACTAAAGTGTTGACAAAGAATTTAACAGAAAAACAGAAAAACCATCTTACAAAAAAAAACAAATCTTCAAGTAGTGAAAAAAGTTAAGTACTATTTAATCTATTTAACAGCAAGATGTGTAACAGTAAAAGAAGATAACTATACACGATTGTTAAAACAAGTAAAATTGTATTTGGAAAAGTCGAAAAATCTTCAGTTGTCAATGTTGGGGAGAATAGCTACAGTGAAAATGAATATTTTACCAAAAATATCCTTCTTATTTCCAAATGATTCCTGTAAGACTGGGAAAAGCCTTTTTTGACGAACTGAATGCAGTAATATTGAAATTTATCTGGCAAGGAAAAAAAGTGCAAATCAAATTGAAAATGCAACAAGAAGCTAAAGATAGTGGAGGATTTGGACTCCTAGACTGGAGGTTGTACTACCAAGCAGCTATTTTAACATGGCTCAAAGAATGGATATTGCTTAGAAATAAAAGACTATTTTACCTGGAGGGGCATGACCTACAGATCAGTTGGCATGTCTTTCTGTGGTATGGAAAGAATAAAATACATAGATACTTTCAAAACCATTTTATAAGGAATGCACTTCTCTTAGAATGGGAAAAAATAAAAGAAAAAAATTATATTAAGATACCTGTATGGCTCTCAACAATGGAAGCTTTTGCCTATCCAAATTTAATTAATTATGATAAAGTTGTAACTTATAAAGATATTCTGGATAATGAAGGTAAACAGAAACATAGACAAGACCTACAACAACAAGGTAATGGTTTAGCATGGTGGCCATACTTGCAAATCCAAACGAGATATGAAAAAGACGTGAAAACAATGGGATTTTATAAAGAACTGATGGAATTTGATCAAGTATTGTTAAAGACAGATGATAAGCAAATTAAGAAACTTTATAGATTTCTGCTAAACCTAAAGATGGAAGAAGAACAAGTAAAAGAAACAATGATAATATGGGCAAAGAACTCTGGATACACTATAGACTTAGATGACTGGCAAAAACTATGGGATAGAAATATCAAACTAACTAAAGCTGTGCCATATAAAGAAAACTTGTATAAAATATTTTACAGATGGCATATGACACCAGTGAGATTAGCGAAAATGTTTAAAAATAATACAAATAATTGTTGGAAATGTAAACAAAGGCCAGGTATTTAGTACCATATCTGGTGGACATGCCCCAAAGCAAAAAGGGTTTGGGTCAAAATACATTCATGGTTTGAGAAGATGACGAAAAAACAAATAGACTTGAAACCAGAACTTGTTTGTTAGGAATAATAGAACTAATTATGAGAAGGAGAGCGGATGTCTAATATTACATGTATTAACAGCAGCAAGAATTGTGTATGCCCAATATTGGAAAAATGAAAATTTACCAACTGAAGAAATATTAATTAAAAATTTTTAGAGTGTGCAGAAAAGGATAGGTTGACTTTAGAGATTAAAGAGAAAGAAAATTCAGTTTATTTTAAAATATGGGATAATTTTTATCAATGGCTAGAAAAATGACTCAGAGAGAGAGGAATGTGATATGTAATTTTGAATACATGCTAATAAGAAGGATGACATGGAGTGATTAACTAATATTGTTTAAGATAATTAACTATAATTATTGTTATTATCTAATATTATATCTATTATTGATGTTTAAATATATGTACCCAGACAATATGCTGTTTGCTAAATATTGAAAATGTTACCAGGGAAAACCCCAGTCCTAACCCCAATCCTGACCCCAACCCTAACCCAGATCCCAACCCCAACCCTGACCCCATTTTATCTTTAACACCATAAAAATTAATAAAACTTTAAAAAAAAAATCTCACCAGACTTATGAAAAAGACTTACTCTGCACCTTCTGTTGGAACATCCAGCCCAGCAAGCCAGGAATCTATTGAAACAATGTTGCAGGGTGAGAAAATAAGCACTGCTCAAAACGAGATGCAAACTATATTAAAATTAATTCAAGAATCAATACCAAAAAACCATGAAGAGGCAAAAAGTAATTTTGATAAATTAAACAAACAAATGTTGAACATAAAGTCCACCAACAAATGATTGTTAAAAATAAACACAGAATTCAGAAAATGGAAAATAAATTAAAAAATGACAAAAACTGGAAGTACTAATACAAGAAAATGAAAAATTAGAACAAGCAAATCAAAATCTAGAAGGGATGGTGGCGATCTTAGAAATGGAGAAAGCAGAACACTAAGATTTCAGAACATTCCTGAAGACAGAGAAGAAAATATAGCAGTTGTGGTCTTCCAGTTTGATGACCCGGCCACCATGGATGCTTGGAAGGCAAGCTCGTCTTCTACGTCCAATTTTGCATTGTTTTTTGTATAAAGATTTTATTGGGTTTTTTTTCATCAACATATGCTAATTTTTCCAATCAACAAGTTGTCTGGAGTTTGCTATGCTAATACATGTTCAATTCCTAATCCTTCATTCTTTCCTCTAGCCAAGAATAAAATAGATTCCAAATTTGATAGTAGTCTGTATCTTCTTTATCTTTCAACCAAATAGTTAATCTGTCCATCTATGCACATTCCGATATTTTCCTGATTATTTCTTCCTCTGATGGCAATCCTTCATTCTTCTAGTATTGTGCAAAAATTATTCTCACTGCTGTAGTAATGTGTAAGATTAAATATAATTTCTGCTTATTAGTCTTTTCAGGTATAATACCTAGTAAAAAAAGTTCAGGTTTAAAATCCACTTGTTCACCCAATATTTTTTCTAACCACATATATATCTTTCTCCAATAAGCCTTTGCCTCACCACATGTCCACCAAATGTGATAATACGTGCCTATGTTATGTTTACATTTCCAATATTTATCTGACATAATTTTAAACATTTTTGCTAATCTTGCTGGCAGCAGATGCCATCTATAAAATATTTTATACAGATTTTCTTTGTATAAAGTTGACATTGTTAATTTGTAGTTTCTCTCCCATAACATTTGCCATTTTTCTAATTCTATATTATAGCCAAAATTTTTTGCCCATCTTGTCATTGTTTCTTTCACTTGTTCACTTTCCATATCCAAAATTAACAAAAAGTTATACATTTTCTTAATTAATTTCCCGTCTGAGGTTAACAAAATCTTATCAAACACAGTTTGATCCTTATAAAATCCATACATTTTTACATCTTTTTCATATCTACTTTGTATCTGTAAATGTGCCCACCAGGACAAGTTAATTCCCTGATTTTCCAGTTCTTGTTTAGATTTTAATTTCCCATCAATATCTAAAATATCTTTATATGACCATATTTTTTCAAAGTCTACCAAGTTCGGATGTATAAATGCCTCCATCATTGATAACCACCCTGGAATTTTAAAATATATTTTAGCTTTAATTTTTTCCCATACTGTTGACAAGGCATTTCATATAAAATGATTTTGAAAGTACTTATGGACTCTGTTTTTCCCATACCATAAGAAAGCGTGCCACCCCAATTATAAATCATGTCCCTCTAAATACAATAACCTTTTATTTCTAAGTGTTATCTGTAAGACATTAAGAAAAAGACGCAGGCATGTCTTGAGCAGAGGTTTGAAGCTGCAGGACACAGCTTGACAAACTCTGAGTTTATTGCTTCTTATATACTTATTACATACACCAGCTTAAACATTAGATGCTGACAAAGGTTTCTTCATTGGAAAATGTCTTCACATAAGCAACTATTTTCTAGTAACACATTACATGGTCAAAGACCAGGTAAAAAGCAAACAGGAGAAGGAACTAACAAAGGCAGGAAAAGGTAGGAGAAGGAACTTAAGCATATTATCTGTTTAGGTAGGTAAGACATTAAGTCAAAAGGGTATGAACTTCTTGCTGCTTCATTAGGACAAAGGGTATCAAAAGGTTATGAGGTTTGTGGTGGTGGGGAAAGCACGGCAGTTTGCTGCGCATGCATTTTTCCCCATATCTCACTCTTCTCTATTTTATTAGTGAGGACACTATCCTAAGCTGGAGTAGTTAGTGGGTCTTAGTCAGGGGACATATAACTTTGCATTTGTTTATACAAAACATAACTTGTTCCTGAGGTAAGTTAATGGTAGTTTAGTATGGAAAATTGAAAGTAGAGAAAAAAAGACATTGAATAACCATATATGTGCATAATTAAAGGATACCTCTTGAAAGGAGGTACAATTTAAAATTCTTTGACTGACATGTATATAATGAGGGGTTTTTTAGGTGAAGTAGTACAATTGACAATTTTTGCACAGGTAAGATTTGTAGGAACAGCTACAATTGGTGTATGTAAAACAATAGCATCAAGGGGTAACATATAAGAGGCATGACCCCAGCTTGACATAATTGCATAATGAAATTCATTGTCTGATAGTAAATTGCTTAAACCAGTATAATTTTTTTAAAACTGAAGCTGGAAGACACAAAGGTATAAGACAGGTAGAGAGTAGATTTTCCATATCATATGATTCAGAAATACAAAAGTCTGTCACTTGTGTGACATTAGCTAATTGCACCCAAATATTATATTTCATCTGTGATTCTAAAGGATGAGGTGGGAGAGCTTGAGCCCCCACACAACAATTAAGAAGGAAAGAGAGGCAAAGAATGACTAAGGAATTTGCCGTCAAAACCACAAATATGGCAGCTCATAAATTCTCTGGTGTAAGTTCTTTTCCCTGTTGCCGCAGAACCTCTTGCTCTTTGGATGTTAGGTTCTTCACATCACCCCAGGTTGTTGGTCAACTGCAATGGTGAGAGCGAAAGGGATGTTGTGCTGTCTGAAGAGTCACCTTCTTCATTTCCAGTATTGGGTTCTGGACTTGATGCCATGACATCTTTGGCTGGTCGCACACACTGGGCTGGAATCCAGAGAGGGCCTGTAGGAGCAAGCACAACAACATAGCCTTGCCCCCAAGTTAGTAAGGGAATTGGGCCTAACCAGGTTTTATCAGGCAATATGAGAAACAAAGGATAGCTGCTGTAAAGATAAAAACAAAGCCATAAGATTGGAGTCGATCCTGGGTGTGATGTAAGCACCTGGAAAATTAAAAATAAGTTGGCACACATAATGAGAGTCAGAGATTAAGTTAAAAGTCTGTTGAGAAAAGCTAAAATAGCAGCAGATAATTCTGAGGATTGTGATAAGGATTGCATTGCAGTGTAAGATACTTTCGAGGTTGTTTTCCTTTGGTCAATAAGTCAAATTCCAAGTTAATCAAATACCATTCAGATGGAAACAAATTTCCATTAAGTAGGTTGTTGTTGTTGTTAATTGCGAAGTCATGTCCGACCCATCGCGACACCATGGACAATGTTCCTCCAGGTTTTCCTGTCCTCTACCATCTTCTGAAGTCCATTTAAATTCACACCTACTGCTTCAGTGACTCCATCCAGCCATATCACTCTCTGTCGTCCCCTTCTTCTATTGCCCTCAATATTTCCCAGTATTAGGCTCTTCTCCAGTGAATCCTTCCTTCTCATTAGGTGGCCGAAGTACTTGAGTTTCAACTTCAGGATCTGGCCTTCTAAAGAGCAGTCGGGGTTGATCTATTCTAGGACTGACCGGTTTGAACGCCTTGCAGTCCAAGGGACTCGCAGGAGTCTTCTCCAGCACCATAGTTCAAAGGCCTCAATGAGATGATCTTTGAGCCCAGAAAAATAAAATCTGTCACTACCTCCATTTCTTCCCCATCTATTTGCCAGGAATTGAGAGGGCCGGATGCCATGATTTTGGTTTTCTTAATGTTGAGTTTCAAGCCAACTTTTGCACTCTCCTTCTTCACCCGCATCAAGAGGCTCTTTAGTTCCTCGTCACTTTCTGCCATTAGAGTGGTATCATCTGCATATCTTAGGTTGTTGATATTTCTCCCGGCAATCTTAATTCCAACTTTTGTTTCATCTAGCCCTGCCTTTCTCATGATGTCTCTGCATATAAGTTAAATAGGCAGGGCGACAGTATACAGCCTTGCCGGACTCCTTTTCCAATTTTGAACCAATCAGTGGTTCCGTGTCCAGTTCTCACTGGTGCTTCTTGACCCACATATAAGTTTCTCAAGAGACAAATGAGATGGTCTGGTACTCCCATCTCTTTAAGAACTTGCCACAATTTGTTGTGATCCACACAATCAAAAACTTTAGCATAGTCAATGAAGCAGAAGTAGATGTTTTTCTGGAACTCCTTAGCTTTCTCCATGATCCAGCGTATGTTGGCAATTTGATCTCTAGTTCCTCTGCCTCTTCGAAATCCTGCCTGTACTTCTGGTAGTTCTCGATCCACATACTTCTGGAGTCTAGCTTGTAGGATTTTAAGCATAACTTTACTAGCATGTGAAATGAGTGCAATGGTGAGATAGTTTGAACATTCTTTGGCATTGCCTTTCTTTGGAATTGGAATGTAAACTGACCTTTTCCAATCCTGTGGCCACTGTTGAGTTTTCCAAATTTGCTGGCAAATTGAGTGTAGCACTTTTACTGCATCTTCTTTTAAGATTTTGAATAGCTCAGCTGGAATACTGTCACTTCCACTAGCTTTGTTGTTGCTCAGATTTTCTAAGGCCCATTTCACTTCACATTCCAAGATGTCTGGTTCGAGGTCAGTGACCATCTCATTGTGGTTATCTAGGATGTTAAGCTCATTCTTATATAGTTCTTCTGTGTAGTTTTGCCATCTCTTCTTAATCTCTTCTGCCTCTGTTAGGTCTCTGCCATTTTGGTCCTTTATCATGCCCATCTTTGCATGAAACGTTCCCTTCATATCTCCAATTTTCTTGAAGAGTTCTCTGGTCCTCCCTATTCTGTTGTTTTCTTCTATTTCTTTGCACTGTTCATTTAAGAAGGCATTCTTATCTCTTCTAGCTATTCTCTGGAATTCTGCATTCAATTGGTTGTATCTTTCTCTTTCTCCTTTGCCTTTCGCTTCCCTTCTTTCCTCAGCTATTTGCAAAGCTTCCTGAGACAGCCATTTTGCTTTCTTGCATTTCTTTTTCTTTGGGATGGTTTTAGTTGCTACCTCTTGTACAATGTTGCGAACTTCCATCCATAGTTCTTCAGGCACTCTGTCTATCAGATCCAGTTGCTTAAATCTATTTGTCACCTCTACTGTATATTCATCAGGACTATGATTTAGTTCATACCTGAGTGGCCTAGTGCTTTTCCCTACTTTTTTCAATTTAAGCCTAAATTTTGCAACGAGAAGCTCATGATCTGAGCCACAGTCAGCTCCTGGTCTTGTTTTACGGGACTGATACAGCTTCTATATTTTGGTTGCAGAGAGCACATAGTCAATTCTGATTTCTAGGCTGACCCATCTGGGGCTGTCCATGTGTAGGCAGTCTCTTGGGTTGTTAGGAAAAGAGTGTTTGTATGACATCGTATTCTCTTGACAAAATTCTATTCGCCTGGGCCCTGCTTCATTTTGTACTCCAAGGCCAAACTTGCCTGTTATTCCAGTTATCTTTTTGCTTCCTACCTTAGCATTCCAATCCCCCATGATGATAAGGACATCATTTTTTGGTGTTAATTCTATAAGGTGCTGTAGGGCTTCATAGAAACGGTCAATTTCATCCTCTTCAGCACCAGTGGTTGGGGCATAGATTTGGACTACTGTGATATTGAATGGTTTGCCTTGGATTCGAATTGAGATCATTCTGTCATTTTGGGGATTGTATCCCAGTATTGCTTTTCCTATTCTTTTATTGACTATGCAGGCTACTCCATTTTGTGAGGGATTTCTTGGCCCACAGTAGTATCCTGATGCCGCATCAGCCATTTTTCCATAATTTCATAGGGTCATTTGTATGTCAGTTATTTCGTCAGTTACTCATGTTCACATCACCGTCTCCTATTTTTCGTATTTATCTTTCTTAGGTCCATCCGGTTCTCATTCTCATTGTCTTCTGCTATTTCGTTTCCCGCATTCTCCTCTCCGTCTCACTATTCATTTCTTTCTTTTTCCATACATGTTCATTTTACTGACCTCTCATGCCATTCATCTTTTGTCATCCTCTCTCTTTCCTTCCACTCCATCCTTCTTCCCTTCGTAATCCTTTCATCACTTTCCATCTGAGTTAAATTCACCCATTCCTGTACATTTTAGTTCGCTGATTCCTAAGATGTCGATATTCAGTCTTGTCATCTCTTTTTTGACTACGTCTAGCTTGCCTTGATTCATGGATCTTACATTCCAGGTTCCTATGCAGAAAAAATCTTTACAGCATCGGACTTTCCTTTCACCACCAGATATATCCACAGCTGAGCGTCCTTTCGGCTTTGGCCCAGTCGCTTTCTGGCGCTACTAGTACTAGCCCTCTGCTCTTCCCCAGTAGCATATTGGACACCTTCCGACCTGGGGGGCTCATCTTCCAGCGTCATATCTTTTTTCCTTTTAGTACTGTCCATGGGGTTTTCATGGCAAAGATACTGGAGTGGTTTGCCATTTCCTTCTCCAGTGGATGACATTTTGTCAGAACTCTCTGCTATAACCTGTCCGTCTTGGGTGGCCCTGCACGGCATAGCTTATAGCTTCATTGAGTTACACAAGCCCCTTCGCCACGACAAGGCAGTAATCCATAAAGGGGATTAAGTAGGTTAAACATTTACAAATCTTAACAAAACAATTCAGAGTCATTTCTTTTGGTTGATGGATATATATGTCTAACTAAACAATTAAACTCAACAATTTCCCCCCCCAAAAAATTGTCCAACAATTACTGTCTCTTCTTTCGAGTAAAAATTTTGTAATCTGAAACTGCAAGTGTGGGCATTAAATTTCATCTTCATTCACAAACCGGAATTCTAAGCAGAGAGGAAAAAAAGTTTAAAACAAACAGTCCCCCATTCTTCTTTCTGTCTCTCTTGCTCTTAAAGCAACACAGCCAGTTGAAAAACAAAAGAGACAGGAACATTTTTTGTTACAAACTTCTCACCACTAAAAAATAGTTTTCTCTCCTTCACTTGCATTTTCCATAAATTCTCTCACACTTTTTCCATGGGACTCTTCTCATGCAAACATTATTACTTTTCAATTTACTTTTACAACAATAAAATCTACAGTTTACTATTTCTTTCACAGCCTGGGAGAGAGTGGGTGAGGGGTGGAGTTTGAGGGCTAAAACACATACACTTAGGTATCAACAAATTAATTCATTCGTTTTCATTCTAACTGCTTGTGTAAACAATTCCACATACAAATATTTCATTTCATACTTTCTCCAGGCAAACTATTTATTTTTAAATAAGGCCTTTTTGTGTGATGTTATCAGAGAGGGTTTTGATCCTCTCCCAAGTCTTGGAAATAACACAGAACACAGACAAACATATATACACAAATACTATTAAAACAACATTTATTTAAACATATGACTTGTCCTTCAAGGAGCGAGAAAAATCATGAGGTGATTCCAACCAAAAGTGTTTTTTTTATACGGCTCTTAATCATCTCCTATTTTTCTCACCATTCCAAGCCCAAGCATAATGTTCTGGGTGGCCACACATATACACATATACATAAACAAAACACACACACATCAATTTGGGGTTTGAGGCTAAAACAGGCCTCCCCTTTTAATTAAAAAGGAGGGGAACATTTATGGTTACTTCCAATTTATCCCAGCAACTTCAAAAGACATTGGGGAAAGACTAAAAGGAATATTGAAGGTGTGAAGGGTGAGGGAAAAGTAGCAGCCTCCTCTCCTCACCTCTGACAAAGGGGAATTGAATAGAGCCAGATTAAAAGGGGAAAAAAGGAAGAAAAAAAACTTGCTTTCAGTTCTTTGAATTTTCTGTTCTTTTTCTTCCGTGGCTTTACTTGTTATCAGATAAACTAGCCAACCAGAGGTTTACAAAGTTTTTCAATGTTGTCTTGTTAAAGATTATTTATACTTCTACACATCAACACAAAGCACCATCAGACATTGTCTGACAGGGTTAAACTTAACAGCTACTTGAAGTTTCAAAACATCCCAATTGTTCAAAACACATTGCAGAGGAGTACATTTTGATTTAATTTGTTTCTTTAAATTCCTCTGACAATTCCCCATATATATTTTTTCTACTTCAAGATTGTTCCTCTAATATTTTCCTTACGGGGGAGTATGGTGGCCGTAAGGAGGCAAAAGAATTAGCTCTTCAGAAGGAGCTGAAAATCCAATTAAAGATGCTTTTGGAGGCACAGTTTTTACTTGATCCTAATCAGGTGTGGGGCTTGTAGTTAATTGTTGCCCTGCTGAAGCATCTAAGCCAAATTTTTCCACTGCTTGATGGCATTGATGCCATTGATGTAATACCTATACTGGAGCCCGAGATTCAAGATGTAAAGTATGCCCTATCTTTTCCCAATCTCGTAACCTAAGCATCCATCACTTAGAATATCAAGGGGAATGTTTCCCTACCTCATCCACCAGCTTCCTTATGTCTGCCTCAGGCACTTTCACACCTGATTTG
Organism: Crotalus tigris; assembly: GCF_016545835.1. Lineage (NCBI taxonomy): Eukaryota > Metazoa > Chordata > Lepidosauria > Squamata > Viperidae > Crotalus > Crotalus tigris. The sequence goes on from NW_024097629.1 coordinate 74,428, forward strand.
TGTAACAGGAATCTGAGTTCCTGTACATGTTTCTGCTGGTGCTGAGATAGATTGCAACCCTTACTTACCACTGAGGGGTCCCATAGGACGAAAGTGCACTTAGAGGTCTATTCCAGATGCTGGTAAGTATGTTGGCTGTTGCTCCCTCAGAAGGGGGGGCTGTCCCAGTTGCTCCATGGGGGGCTGCCCCTGTTCAGGGGCCAGATGTAAGACGCTAAGAAAAAGGCACAGGCATGTCTTGAGCAGAGGTTTGAAGCTGCAGGACACAGCTTGACAAACTCTGAGTTTATTGCTTCTCATATACTTATTACATACACCAGCTTAACCATTAGATGCTGACAAAGGTTTCTTCATTGGAAAATGTCTTCATGTAAGCAACTATTTTCTAGTAACACATTACATGATCAAAGACAGGTAAAAAGCAAACAGGAGAAGGAACTAACAAAGGCAGGAAAAGATAGGAGAAGGAACTTAAGCATATTATCTGTTTAGGTAGGTAAGGCATTAAGTCAAAAGGGTATGACCTTCTTGCTGCTTCATTAGGACAAAGGGTATCAAAAAGTTATGAGGTTTGTGGGGGGGGGGGAACACAGCAGTTTGCTGCACGTGCATTTTTCCCCACAGTAATCCACTCTTTCACCCATGTTAACACAGATGCTTGGTAATACAACGTCCATTCCGACAACCCAAAACCTCCATTTTCCTTAGCATCTTGTAATGTTTTCATCTTAATTCTAGCTTTTTTCCTGTGCCAAATAAAGTTCAAAACCAATGAATTTAAATCTTGAAAGAATTTTCTCTCAAGTTTTATCGGAATCGTTTGAAATAGAAATAAAATCTTCAGCAACACATTCATTTTTACTGTAGCAATTCTTCCTAATATTGACAGCTGCAGATTTTTCCATCTTTCCAAGTCTATATATATATATATATATATATATATATATATATATATCATATCTATATAATATATATGTATGGTCTTGGTTATTCGGTTTCTCCCAGTTAAAGTTGGAAGGTCTTGCGAGTTTCGCCGAGAGTCTCAATTCGTCATCTTCAGGGAGTGCTTTCGGCTTCGTGCTTCTCGGGAGCAATTGTGGATGAGATGTTTCCTCCATTTTTAACTGCCAGTGGGGGTATGAACTGATTGGATGAGAGCTTGGCTGTCCGTTCTGATTGGAGGAGTGTGTTCGATTGTTTTAGGAGATTGGCTGTGCTCGATGGCTGGGGGGTGGCTGTGCTCTGATAGCGGGGGGGTGGCTGTGATCTGATTGGCTGGGGAGTGAGTGTTCTGTTTGGGTGGGGGCTTTGTTGTGCTCAGGTTAGTCTGAGTTGCAGAGGGGTTTAAAATGGTGAACTGCATTGCTATTTTTTGGCTTCGCGTTCATGGTCGTGCCTCATCTTCATGGTGGGTGTCAGTTTGCTTCATGTATGGATTGGAGGGGTTTAAAGTGGATAATGATGCAGCTGTGGTCTGGCTTCTGGTTGTGGTCGTGCCTCATCATCGGTGTGGCTTTGGGTTTGCTTTTTGCGTGGATGTGTGGTGGTGACATCCTGTGTGGTTTTTGTGAGTGTGGGTCTGGTTTCATTTTTTGTGTTAGGGAGTCGTTTGTCAATAAGGGCGGGTTTCCAAATTGCTGGTAGACGGGAGGTATCATCTCGTTTGTTCATGCTTGTGTGTGGCGTTTCTATCGATGGTTCTCTGATATTTGTTATTAAATGTTCAATTTGGCGAAGTCTGGTCTTTTTTTAAGTCATTTCATGTCCGTGATTGAAGTGTGGGACCAGGGAAGAAGTTGTTCCTCTTTTTTGACTGGAGTCTATGTTCTTCAATCTCTGAATATTCCACATATCTAATCAAAGGCTTTCATATTTCTGCCGTACCACCCAGAATGATAATAGGTGCATCAAAACAACCCACATCTCCAACATGTAGGCGTTAGGTCAGGGCCATAAAAGACATTTTTTGTGTGGATCAAGGTGCCCATCTAAAAAACATTTTATAAAAATTTCTCCCTTAAATCTTGTATTGTGTACAATTTAACATTTCTCAACAAATAGTTTCCCAGGTATCCAGTAGAACTGGTTCACCAAAATTCTGCGCCCATTTAATCAGACAATCCTTAATTAATTCTGTTTCTGAATCCAATTCCACTAGAACCCCATAAATTCTCTTAATATGAGTTTGTCTTTGATCCTTCACTTGCTTAATAAGATTTTCATCTTCTCTGAGGAAACCCACCTTACGATCCATCTTCCATCTGTCTACTAATTGCCTATATTGAAACCAAGAATAAGTAATATTTTCATGTGCTAGCTCTTCCAATAGTTTTAACTGCCAGTTTTGTCCATCCCATCTAAGTAACTGTGTATAAGACACCGTATCCATTTTGACACCTCTTTTTATCCCCTCTATCGCATGCCAAGGTATAGCCCATAATGGTATTTTAAAATCACTTTTATAATATTTTCTCCAAACCCTAAGTAAAGAGATTCTTATAATATGAGATTTAAAAGCCCGGTCCACTTTTTTATTAAATATTAAATAGGCATGCCAACCACAAAGTAAATCCCATCCCTCCAAATGGAGTATCTCCAAATTTGTTAAATTTACCCAATCACTAATTGATGTTAAAACCACCGCATCATAATATAATTTCAAATTCGGTACCTTGAGTCCACCTCTCTCACGGGAGTCTTGCATGATTTTAAACTTTACCCTTGGTTTTTTCCCCTGCCCAGATAAATTTGTTAATACCTTTCTGCCATTCACTTAAATTAATCTCATTCTTCAAAATCGGTAACATTTGAAACAAGAAAAGGAACTTGGGTAGAACATTCATTTTTATCACTGCAATTCTTCCCATGAGAGATAATTGCAACTTCTCCCAATTCCTCAAGTCTTTCTGTACTCTAACCCACAACCTTTCATAGTTATTCTTAAACAATTTTGCATTAGAAACAGATAGAATCACCCCCAAATATTTTACCTTATTAACAATTTCAAAACCCGTCAAATTAACCAAAATCTGCTTCTCCCGAATACTCATATTTTTAGGTAGGATTTTAGTCTTATTAACATTAATCTTAAAACCATTGCCTTCTGTTCAGAGTGAGGATCAGTTTTCCATCTCTGACTGTGATCTGCGTGTTGGTTCCCCCCAGCTCTAGGTACAACTGCCTAGGAGTACCTAGACTGCAATGGCAGACAGTTCCTCTCCCCAGGCAACTCAGACCAGTGCCCCCCCACACACACAAGCAAAGCACAGATCAGAGGAATTGGACGTGGGGGGGGGGGAGAAAAAAGCTAAAACCAAACATTTGTCTTCTAAAGATACCTCCAAGTCAGCCGGGTGAGAGGCCACAAGGAGACACCTAGCACTGGAGAGAAAATTCTCCAAGGCACAAAGGCTCAGGTCCAGTGGGGCTGAAAGGGTTTCCCCCGCCCCACTGGACGCCCCTTTGTCAGAACCTCAATTTGAATCATCGCAGGATTCCCCAAGGCCTTGTTCTCCTTAGGAGGAAACTGAGCAGGTTGGTCCTCCTCGTTCCTCCCCTTCACTGTTACACCATACAACTGAGAGCAGGCATGCCTCAACAGAGGTTGGGGCCAGCTCCAGGGACCGAGGGGACATGGGGTCCCAGGCTCAATTCTAGGCCTTTATGCACCATGCATTCAGGCAGTTTATGTCATCCACTGAAGGTAGCCAAGTGCAGTCGCATCCTACTCCTCCCACTTCCATTCCCCCACCTCGGGCGGAGCGTGGTACTAGACCTAGCTCCGATGTTTCGGAAACCTCCTCACAATTAGGGGAGGAGGGGTCAGTGGAGCTAGGGGTAGCAGACACTCCTTTGTCTGAGGAGGAGGAACCAACACCTGAGCAGGTGACCTCTTCCGGTCTCTTTGATCCGTCCGTTTTTCGCTCTCTCCTCATAAAGGCCATTGACACGGTAAAACTTACCTCGGCCCAGGAGGAGGCACCATCTTCCTCGGCCAACCAGGAAGCAAACCCCTTGTTTGCGGAAAAGGTCAAGGAGGACCCGCAGATCCCATGTCCACTAGTCTTCAAGACTACGGTGGAAAAGCAGTGGGCTTCACTAGCTACCACGCCTTCCCAGAGCAGTTTGGACAAGAGGCTTTACAATGTCTCTTCTTCCTTCTCTTCTCTTCTAGAAGTTCCATCTGTAGATGCTCCACTGACTTCTCTGTTCTCCAATACCACAGTTCCCAGGGACATGGCTGAATTCTTGAAGGCTGAGGACAAAAAGTTTGAGTTCTCCTTTCGTAGAGCTCACCAATCTTCAGCTTGGGCCATAAGGGCAGCAACCTCTTCCTCCTTCTTTGCACGTTCAGCGATCATGTGGATGCAGGAACTCCAGGCGCTCATTCCGCCGGATTAGGTCAGAGCGCACCAAGCAATAGGCAAAGTCATTGCAGCATCCGAATATATTGCGGACGCTTCCTTGCACTCGGCCAGATGTTCAGCCAGATCTATTGCTGCCTCAGTGGCTTCACGCAGGCTGCTCTGATTGAAGCAATGGCGCACTGATTTAAAGGCAAAGTGGCGCCTAGCAACATCTAAGTACAGTGGCACCCACCTTTTCGGCCCAGTCCTAGAGCCTCACATTATTGAAGGCAAGGACAAGCGCAAGGTGATGGCCCATCCCTCCCAAAAAATGGATAGGTGACCCCAGCAGGATTATCGTAGACCAGCATTCCGTCTCAGTAGCTCCTGGGACTGGAGACAGCCCTTTCGGGCAGGGCAGGGCAGTCCTGGGATTGGCCCAGAGGCTCGCAATCCTATTCTTTCAGACAGGGTCGCCAACAGGACCGCCAGTTTAGTGGAGCCAGGGGCCAGTCCCAGACCAAGCACCCCTTCAGGGGCTCGGGCAGTCGTCCTTACAGGCGGTCCAAGTGACGCCAAGGAGGATTACCCCATTGGGGGTCGTCTGGCACTGTTTTACGACATCTGGGAGAACACAACCACGGACGCTTGGGTCAGGGAGACAATAAGAAGGGGTCTCTCCCTAGAGTTTCGATCTTCTCCCCCAGATCGTTTCATACAGTGCCCGGTTTCAAACAATATTTCAAAAGCACAACTAGTCACGACAGCCATCGCACATTTATTAGAGATCAGAGCCATAGAAAGGGTTCCTCAGGACCAGATCGGGGAAGGGTTCTACTCCATCCTGTTTGTAGTTCCCAAAGCCTCAGGCGGTTGGAGGGCGATACTGGACCTAAAAGGTCTAAATTACTTCCTCACTTACAGGAAATTCAAGATGCAGACCCTAAAGTCCATCTTGGCAAGTATCAGGAAGGGGGATTTCCTTTCCTCCATCGACCTGACGGAGGCTTACCTACACATTCTGATCAACCAGGAACACCGCAGGTTCCTGCGGTTCTGTTACGCACGCAGTCACTACCAGTACCGGGCCCTCCCGTTCGGCCTATCATCTGCCCCGAGGGTCTTTACAAAAGTCTAAGGATGAAGCCCGTAAGGGTACAGTGCTACCTAGACGACATACTGATACAGTCCAAATCTTTCTGATCAGGTCAGTCGGACCTGGCAATCAAATTCAAACACTTCAGGATCACGGGTTTTCCGTGAATTTCAAAAAGAGTCACACTACCCCCACAAGACGCCTGCTCCATCTGGGAGCATTGATAGATTCCAACCTATGCAGGGTATATCTCTCCCAGGAGCGTCAAGTCAGCATTCGGAAGCTGGCTCAGCAGATCCGAAGGGAAAAGAGGGTACCACTGGTACAAGTATCCCAACTCCTGGGGAAGATGGTCTCTTGCTTGGGCATCGTTCTATGGGCCAGGCTACACTCCAGGAACCAGTGGTTCCTCCTTCCCTTTCAAAGATGCAAAGTCAGTGCCTCCAACAGGAAAGTCAGGGTTCCCCATCACACTCTGACCTCCCTTCTAAGGTGGACTTCGTCCGCCTTGAACAAAGGTACCCTTTTCAAGGAACCTCCCAGAATTACCCTAACCACAGACGCCAGTCTGTTCGATTGAGGGGCACATCTTCAGAGCCACATAGCTCAGGGTCAGTGGTCCAGTTTGGACCTGACACACAACATAAATTGGCTGGAGCTCAGGGCCATCCACCTGGCTCTCCAAAGGTTTTCTCCCCTTGTGTCAGGGAAATACGTGTTGGTCCTGACAGACAACATTGCGGCCAAGGCTCACATAAACAAACAAGGGGGGACCCACTCTTGGTCACTCATGCAGGAAGCCCTGGCCATAGGACTTTGGGCAGAGTCCACTCTGAGTTCCATCAGAGCAGAACACATCTCGGGGGAGGTGAATCAACAGGCAGACTCCCTGAGCAGGGCCACAGTGGATCACTCAGAGTGGAAACTGGACTCAGGTCTGTTCAGGGAAATATCACACAGGTTCAGACAACCCAACTTAGATCTCTTCGCCTCCCCAAACAACGCTCAGCTCCCCAGGTTCTTTTCCCGGTTCCCGTCGAGGGGGGTGGAGGGAACGGACGCCCTCTGGAGCAAATGGCCGGAGGGCGTACTTTATGCCTTCCCTCCTCTTCCGCTACTACAGGCAACTATCCGCAAGCTCCTCCAGGAACAGGCGGAGCTGATCTTAGTTGCTCCATATTGGCCGAGACGCCCGTGGTTTGCCGACCTGGTGGACCTGTCGCTCTCGCCACCTTGGAAGATTCCCCCGGACCGAGTAGCTCTCAGCCAGGGGAACCTACATCATCTGGACCCACAGTGGCTTCAATTAGCCGCTTGGCCCTTGAGCGGGAGAGTCTAGCCAAACAGTTTTTCTCCTCTGGGGTTATCTCTGTCATCCAGGCCTCACGGCGTCCCTCGACCAACAGTATCTATGATGCCACTTGGAGAGGTTTCTGCTCTTGGTGTACCAAAAAGCAACTTTCGCCGCTTGCTGTCACCATTCCAGACATATTGGACTTCTTACTTGAGGGGTTAACTAGAGGTCTCTCAACCAATACCATACGTCGGCAGTTAGCTGCCTTGTCGACGGTCCTCACCTGTGACAACCAAGTTTCCCTGTCTCAACATCCAGCAGTTAGTACCTTTCTCAAGGGCGGGGCCAATGTAGGGCCACCTACGGTTCATCGTTACCCATCCTGGGACCTGTCCAAGGTGTTACAGGCCTTAGTTTCTCCTCCATTCGAACCTCTGAGCTCTTGCTCCTTTCACTTCCTTACACTGAAGGTGGCCTTCCTAGTGGGCATCACGTCAGCCAGGAGAATTTCAGAATAGGCTGCCTTATCGGTCAGGGAGGACTTATGCACATTCCATGAGGACAGAGTGGTCCTCAGGCTGGATCCTGCATTCATTCCTAAGGTCAATACAGGGTTTCATCGTTCTCAGGACCTAGTCCTTCCTAACTTCTGTCTTAACCCTTCCCACCGTCTGGAAAGACGGTGGCATACCTTGGACGTGCGCAGGGCCCTGCGCCATTACATTAAACGAACCTCGGTCTTCAGGAAATCTGAGGCCTTATTCGTGTCCTTTCAGCCCTCTACCATGGGTCGGAAGGTCTCTTCCTCTACTATTGGTCAGTGGATTAGGGCGTGTATTTCCAGGGCTTATATTTCTCAGTCCCTTCCAGTCCCTTCACATATTACAGCTCACTCTACACGTAGTACTGCTGCCTCGGCGGCCTGGTCTACCCAGGCATCACTCGAGGAGATTTGCAGGGCAGCGACATGGTCCTCTCCTTCCTCATTCATAAAACATTATAGGATAGATCAATTTGCAGCAGCGGAGGCTGCTTTCGGTAGGAGAGTCCTACAGCAAATAGTTGGTTCTCAGGGGACACAGGCCTAGACTCCCTCCCTATAAGGACATGAGCAGCTTTGGTATGTCCCAATCAGTGGATTCTACATCCATTCTGATGGAGAAAAGAGCGTTGTCTTACCTGAATGCTTTTTCTCATCAGGATGGTGTAAAATCCACACCCACCCTGTTAGTGTTAGTCTAGGCTTGCATTTTTTGTTCTTTTTCTTGTTTTTGTTTGGAGCCTTGCGTCTGGATGCCTCGCCTCAAAAAAACTGGGGAAAGTCACACCCAGAAGGTGGCGTGGCAAAGTTTTTTTGTTTCTTAGTCTGAGCAGGAGGGATTAAATTACCCAATCAGTAGATTCTACACCATCCTGATGAGAAAAAGCGTTCAGGTAAGACAACGCTCTTATCTCTAAGAAATGGAATGAATTTTTTATGTGTGAGGTGATGGATTCTGCATAGGGCTGTAGTTGTTTGGCGAGAAATTTGGATAGGTTTTGTAGAGGTGAGCCTATGGAGCTGACTATAGGTCTGAGTGGGGTTCCTTCTTTGTGTATCTTGGGGAGACCATAGAGTTTGGGGCATCTGGATGATTTCTCTCTGGGAATGATTCTTTGCTGGATCTCTTTGCTAATGGGGGAGACTTTTATTTTGGATCTGGTGGTTTTTTCCAGGTAGGTGGTGGGATCTGTGTTTAGGGGTTTGTATGTAGAGTCTTGGAGTAGGTTGGTTAATTTGGTTTGGTAGTCAGATGTGTTCATAACCACTGTGGCATTGCCCTTGTCTGCTGGTAAGATTATTATGCTGGTGTCTTCTTTCAGGTTACGTAGTGCTGTCTGTTCCTCTTTGGGTAAGTTGCTTTTGGGTGGCTTGCTGGTGCAGAGGATGTTGGTGATTTCGAGTCTGATTCTGTTGGCGTTGTCGGGGTTGATTTTAGTCAGGCTGGTTTCAACTCCACATATAATGGGTTCAGTGGGGATGTGTTTGGGAGCGACTGCAAAGTTGAATCCTTTGGAAAGGACATTGTTTTCGGCTTTGGTGAGGATCCTATCTGAGATGTTATGCACTGTTTGTTTCATGTGTGGCTGTGAGGGAGGAGGGGTTTGTTTCTGGCGTTCTTGTAGTCTTCGGAGTTTGTTGGTGTGTGTGTCTGTCTTGAGGGTGGTCTGTGTTTCGGCTCTCCAGACGGCGAGTTGTTTGGATTTGTCCCAAAGGATTTGTCAGCAAAGTGTTGCTGAGTTTGAGGTGAAGTGTGAGGAGATCTTTGTTAATTCGGTCTAGGAGGAATCTTTTTGTGTGAAGTTCATTTCTGATTAGGGCCAATTCTGTTTTTTTCAGGATGCATTTGGTAGCTGCAGAGTTGGAGTGGAATTTCAGTTGGAAACATGTGGGGATTAAATTTTGATCTCGGCAGTTGCGTAAGAATGCGAGGTCACATAAAATGGAAGCTCATTGAACTTCAAGTTTTTCATAGGTCCTGGTCAGATGGTGGATTTCCTCCCCGTAGAGGTTCGATATTTGTTTTCTGAGGTTTTTGCGGGTGTTTGTATGTAGGTCTTTGGTTATTCGGGTTTTCTCCCACGTAAAGTTGGAAGTGTCTTGGCGATGTTTCGACGAAGTCTCATTCGTCATCTTCAGGCTGGTGCTTTCAGCTTCGTGCTTCTAGGAGCAATGTGTGATTGTTTCCTCCTTTTAACTGCCAGTGGGGGTATGAACTGATTGGATGAGAGCTTGGCTGTGTTCTGATTGGATGGAGGTGTGTTCTGATTGGTTAGGAACTTGGCTGTGCTCTGATTGGCTGGGGGGTTGGCTGTGCTCTGATTGGCTGGGGGGTTGACTGTGCTCTGATTGGCTGGGGGAGTGTTCTGTTTGGGTGGGGGCTTTGTTGTGCTCAGGTTAGTCTGAGTTGCAGGGGGGTTTAAAATGGTGAGCTGCATTGCTATTTTTTGGCTTCGCATTCGTGGTCGTGCCTCATCTTCATGGTGGGTGTCAGTTTGCTTCATGTATGGATTGGAGGGGTTTAAAGTGGCTAATGATGCAGCTGTGGTCTGGCTTCTAGTTTGTGGTCATGCCTCATCATCGGTGTGGCTTTGGGTTTGCTTTTTGCGTGGATTTGTGGTGGTGACATCCTGTGTGGTTTTTGTGAGTGTGGGTCTGGTATCATTTTTTGTGTTAGGGAGTCGTTTGTCAATAAGGGCGGGTTTCCAAATGGCTGGTAGACGGGAGGTATCATCTCGCTTGTTCATGCTGTGTAGGTGTTTTTCTATCTTGATGGCTTCTCTGATTATTCTGTTATTAAAATGTTCACTTTTGGCAATGGTTCTGGTATTTTTAAAGTCAATTTCATGTCCTGTGGCTTTAAAGTGTTGGACCAGGGAAGATGTTGGTTCCTCTTTTTTGACTGAGTTCTTATGTTCTTCAATGAGTGCACTTATTCTTCTGTTGGTTTGTCCGATGTATATGGTGGGACAAGTGGTGCATGGGATATCATATACTCCTTGATTTTCTAATTCAATTTTATCTTTGGGGTTTCTTAGCATGGTGGATATTTTTCTGTTTGGGCAGAATGCTGTCTTAATGTTATGTTTGTGGAGGATCTTACCGATTCTGTCTGTGGTGCCTTTTATGTAAGGGAGGAGGGCTTTGCCGTTTTCTTGTTCTCTGTCTTGCGTTTTAGTGGGGGTTTCTTTTTGGATTAGTTTGGTAATCTTATTTCGTTGGAATCCATTGGATGTAAGTACATTAGTGAGAGTGTGTAGTTCGGTTTTTAGGTGTTGTCATCAGCTAAGCGTTTTGTTCTAGAGATGAGTGTCTTGGCTACGGAGTTGATCTGTGCTGGGTGGTAGTGTGAGAGAGCATGCAGATAGCGGTTTGTGTGTGTTTTCTTCTGGTAGATGGTGTGTCCTAGGGAGCCATTGGATTTCTTGTAGACTAAGACATCAGGGAAGTTGGTTATTAGCTTCTGTTTCCATGGTGAACTGTATTTTGGGGTGTAGGCTGTTGAGGTGTATGAGGAAGTTGTCCAGTTTTTCTATCCCATGTGGCCAGATTATGAAGGTGTCGTCTACGTATCTGAGCCAGAGTTTGGGTTTGTGTTCAGATTTTTCTAGAGCTTGGGTTTCAAAATGTTCCATGTAGAGGTTTGCAATGACAGGTGAGAGGGGTGATCCCATGGGTGCTCCTTCTATTTGTTTGTATTTTTGTCCAGCTTTTATGGAACAAACTCCGACCAGTCCTTTAGCTGTTGAAATGAACAAGATCAGTCTCTGAGTTCTCAGCTGGAATGCTCAAGGTTCAAGTCACTCAAACACACAGAAATCCAACAAACCTGGTTAAATGTCCAAGAATCCTGAGGCAAGAAATCCAACAACAGAAGCAGGAAGCCATAGCATGAATGGTTGCCTTCGGCAACCAGCACCTCCCACACATCTCCTCTTTATAGTTCATCCAGGGTGTGGCTTCTTAATTACTCTTACTTTGCCTATGGAGCCACCCCACCACCCTCCATTGTCTTACTCTCCTCTCCTCTCTGCTCATCCGTGCATCTGGGACCGGCCCCAGCTGTTCCTCCTTGTCGCTTAGTTCCGACCCCCAAAACAGATGTGTCTCTGCCTGAGCATGTGTAGATGGGCCAGGCTCTGCATCTGGCTCTGAGTCTTCTTGCTCCTCAGAGCCTTCTGCTGACTCCAATGTGAACCCAGGGACCTCTTCCTCCTCATCCGATTCCTCAGATTTGGCTGTTGGATCTGCTGGCAGGCAAGAAATCACAACAGGTATCAATTGTACTATTGAATCTCCATTAATTACTTGTGGCTTTCCTGAAAAACCTTTGACAGGGTTGCAAGGCTTAATTAAGGACTGCTTCCATTCCACAGTTCCTGATAACTGTTTTGAACAGAGGCACTACTTTTATTCTTGCAGACTTCAGTCGGTGTTTCCCATTCAACTGACCAACTGGCATCACAAAAAGGTGATGGGTGCATGTTTGTATAAAGTCTGAGTGATTGTGAAGCCTTTAAGCCAATTTGCCTCTCTTAAAACCAATGAACAGCATGCCACAGCAGCTGAAGATTGAGAGTCAAGGAGTGTGGTGAAGTAAGAGTCCACCAATGAGAAAACAGGCCATCACATTTTTTGTAGATCATCTGCACTGCTAATTGAAAGATTGCTTTTTCAAAATGATTTTTGATACACTGTAATTGGTATAGAAGTCAGTCAGCTTAGCTGCCAAACACAGATGACATGAGATCCATAGGTCTTTATATAGGAGTTGATATCATTATAGAAGGACTTGGTGCCTGTAGCCAACATCAGAGTAATTCACTGCTTCAGACTCTGGAGGCTTTGTACCTACAGGTTGTTACAGCATCTAATATTGAGAATATAGCATATAGGGTACAAAGATGCATCTATTAGAGCAGTGTTTTCAAACTTGGCAACTTTAAGCTGTGTGGATTTCAAGAATTCCCCAGTCAGTCTGTTACAAGTTTGAAAAATTGCATGGGTCCTCATATGGGCCACCTATCCCTCACTACTAGTAGGGATCATATTTGGGATAACAATAGGTGTACATTTTCATACATTTTTCTACACACAAATGGTTAACAGAAAGAGTAAGCATGACAAACTGTTGAATCATTCCTATTAGTGGTGATTATCACTTATTATAATTCTGCAAAGACAGCGGAAAAGGAAGGAAATAATTGTCTGGGAAAGAATACTAAGCTCTGGTGCAGCAAAATCAGATACAATAAGGCTGAGTGCACCTTAATGTTAAAATGTGTGCTTTAAAATATAGGTATAACTGAATTTTGGATAAGTTGTTAAGTGAATCTGGCTTCCCCATTGACTTTACTTGTCAAGACCCAGGGTGGCAGCCCCAGTTCTATTCTGGGAGAAAAAGGATGGGTCTCTTCATCTATGCATTGATTATAGATGTTTGAACACAGTATCAGTGCAGAATGTGTATCCCTTGCCCCTCATGAGAGACATGCTGGCTCACCTGTCAAAAGGGAAAATTTTTCTCAAAGTTGGACCTGTGGGAGGCTTACTATCATGTCAGAATAAAGGAAGGGGATGAATGGAAAACTGCTTTCAACTAACTTTTGGGATGTTCCTAGTTCAGGGTGCTCCCCTTTGGACTATAGGGGGCACCAGCGGTGTTCATGCAACTGATTAATGAGGTCCTCCATGAACACCTGTATAAGGGGGTTTTGGTGTACTTGAATGATATCTTGATCTACACTGAGACCAAGGCAGAGCATGTGAAGCTGGTTAGAGCAGTCTTAAAGACATTCTGCTCCGCCAAACTATATGCCAAACTTTCAAAATGTGAATTTCATAAGGACAGAATTAACTATTTGGGCTACCGCATTTCGCATGAGGTGTGGAGATGGATCCAGAGAAGGTTGGGCTGTCCTGGATTGGGTCCCTCCCCATACCAGGAAACAGTTACAAAGTTTTCTGGGATTTGCCAATTTTTACAGACAATTTATCCCCTCATTTGTACAGATTTCACTCCCCATTACAAATCTGTTGAAAACTAAGGGAGAAAGTAAGCTGAAGCTTAGCCAGCTGTTAAAATGGACTGCCGAATGTCAAGCCACATTCAAAAAACTTAAGAGACTTTTTTCCACGGAGCCAGTGCTGAGGCACCCCGACCCAGAAAAACCATTTGTGATTCAAGCTGATGCTAGTGATGTAGCCATAGGTGCAATACTGCTTCAGAAGAATCCGGAGGGTGAGTTGCAATCCTACGCTTACACGTCTAAAAAATTAACTGAAACTGAACAGCAATGGACTGCTTGGGAGAAGGAAGCTTATGTGGTGTAGTGGGCCCTCCTAACTTGGAGGCATTTTTTAGAGGAAAGTAAAATCCTTTTTCAGGTTTGGACTGATCACAAGAATCTGGAAGCGCTAAAAAACCTCAGAAAGTTGTCTCCAAAACAGCCATGCTGGGCCCAGTACTTCCACCGATTTAACTTCTCAATCCACTATTTGCCGGGGGGGGGGGATGGAATTTCTAGCAGATGATCTGTCAAAAATGTCACAATACAACGGTGTGAAGTCGGGGCCAGTTAAACCTCTAATTTCCCCACACCAGCTGGTGGCCCTGGTCACAATGAGGGCACAGACGAAGAGCTCTCTGCTGATTGATAATGAAGTGGTCAGGGAGTTCAAAAAGGCACCTGAGAACAATGAGTGGTTTTGAGCCCTCTGTTCAGTGAAAGACAGCCTAGCCTGGGTCGGGGAGAAGCTGTATGTTGCTGTGAACCAAAGACTAAAGATCATGCAAATGTGCCACAACTCGAAGTTAGCAGATCACTTTGGATTTGTGAAACCCTCTACTTACTTAAAAGACAATTTTGGTGGCCTTCCTTAAAAAAGAACATTGAAAGTTATGTAGCTAGTTGCCATAAAGGCAAGAGAAAATGCCAGGGCTCCTACCGTCGGTGGCGAGCCCATCAGCACTATGAAGAGAGATTTCTATGGACTTTATTTTTTTAATATAATATTTTATTAGTTTTCTAATTTTACAATTAAACATTTAAAAAGCAATGTAGTGACTGGTAATCAATAATTCAATAGCATACATAAATCTTTAGGTCAAATCTCAAGTTACAACATCAGATATTTCCTCTCTTTTTCCCTTAATATCTGCTATCTCATATTAGGCTAATATAGTTCTTCTTGTTATCAACTAAGTAAAAACCATCTTTGTTATATTTATCAATAATTTTTAGCGCATTGTTGTTGTTGTTAATTGCGAAGTCGTGTCCGACCCGTCGCGACACTATGGACAATGTTCCTCCAGGTCTTCCTGTCCTCTACCATCTTCTGGAGTCCATTTAAATTCACACCTACTGCTTCAGTGACTCCATCCAGCCATCTCATTCTCTGTCGTCCCCTTCTTCTATTGCCCTCAATCTTTCCCAGCATTAGGCCTTCTCCAGTGAGTCCTTCCTTCTCATTAGGTGGCCAAAGTATTTGAGTTTCAACTTCAGGATCTGGCCTTCTAAAGAGCAGTCGGGGTTGATCTCTTCTAGGACTGACCGGTTTGAACGCCTTGCAGTCCAAGGGACTCGCAGGAGTCTTCTCCAGCACCATAGTTCAAAGGCCTCAATTCTTTTGCGCTCAGCCTTTCTTATGGTCCAACGTTCACAGCCATACATTGCAACTGGGAAAACCATGGCCTGGACTATACGCACTTTTGTTGGCAGGGTGATGTCTCTGCTTTTTAGAATGCTGTTAGATTTGCCATAGCTTTCCTCCCCAGGAGCAAGCGTCTTTTAATTTCTTGGCTGCAGTCCCCATCTGAGGTGATCTTGGAGCCCAGAAAAATAAAATCTGTCACTACCTCCATTTCTTCCCCATCTATTTGCCAGAATTGAGAGGGCCGGATGCCATGATGTTGGTTTTCTTAATGTTGAGTTTCAAGCCAACTTTTGCACTCTCCTTCTTCACCCGCATCAAGAGGCTCTTTAGTTCCTCTTCACTTTCTGCCATTAGAGTGGTATCATCTGCATATCTTAGGTTGTTGATATTTCTCCCTGCAATCTTAATTCCAACTTTTGATTCATCTAGCCCTGCCTTTCTCATGATGTGCTCTGCATATAAGTTAAATAGGCCGGGTGACAGTATACAGCCTTGCCGGACTCCTTTTCCAATTTTGAACCAATCAGTGGTTCCGTGTTCGGTTCTCACTGTTGCTTCTTGACCCGCATATAGTTTTCTCAGGAGACAAATGAGATGGTCTGGTACTCCCATCTCTTTAAGAACTTGCCACAATTTGTTGTGATCCACACAATCAAAGGCTTTAGCATAGTCAATGAAGCAGAAGTATATGTTTTTCTGGAACTCCCTAGCTTTCTCCATGATCCAGCGTATGTTGGCAATTTGATCTCTAGTTCCTCTGCCTCTTCGAAATCCTGCCTGTACTTCTGGTAGTTCTCGATCCACGTACTGCTGGAGTCTAGCTTGTAGGATTTTAAGCATAACTTTACTGGCATGTGAAATGAGTGCAATGGTGCGATAGTTTGAACATTCTTTGGCATTGCCTTTTTTTGGAATTGGAATGTAAACTGACCTTTTCCAATCCTGTGGCCACTGTTGACTTTTCCAAATTTGCTGGCAAATTGAGTGTAGCACTTTTACTGCATCGTCTTTTAAGATTTTGAATAGCTCAGCTGGAATACTGTCACCTCCACTAGCGTTGTTGTTGCTCAGGATTTTCTAAGGCCCATTTCACTTCACATTCTAGTATGGTCTGGTTCGGTCAGTGCATCTCATTGTGGTTATCTTGGGATTTTTAAGCTCATTCTTGTATAGTCCTTCTGTGTAGTTTTTGCCATCTCTTCTTAATCTCTTCTGCCTCTGTTAGTCTCTGCCATTTTGTGTCCTTTATCTGCGCCATCTTTGCATGAACCGTTCCTTCATATCTCCAATTTTCCTTGAAGAGATCTCTGGTCCTACTCCCATTCTGTTGTTTTCCTTCTATTTCCTTTGCACTGTTCATTTAAGAAGGTATTCTTATCTCTTCTAGCTATTCTCTGGATTCCTGCATTCAATTGAGTGGTCTCTTTCTCCTTTGCCTTTCGCGTCCCTTCTTTCCTCAGCTATTTGCAAAGCTTCCTCAGACAGCCATTTTGCTTTCTTGCATTTCTTTGTCTTTGGGATGGTTTTAGTTGCTACCTCTTGTACAATGTTGCGAACTTCCATCCATAGTTCTTCAGGCACTCTGTCTATCAGATCCATTTCCTTAAATCTATTTGTCACCTCTACTGTATATTCATCAGGAATATGATTTAGTTCATACCTGAGTGGCCTAGTGCTTTTCCCTACTATTTTTATTTTTTCATTTAAGCCTAAATTTTGTCACGAGAAGCTCATGATCTGAGCCACAGTCAGCTCCTGGTCTTGTTTTTACTGACTGTATACAGCTGCTCCATCTTTGGCTGCAGAGCACATAGTCAATCTGATTTCTATGTTGACCGTCTGGTGATGTCCATGTGTAGAGCCGTCTCTTGGGTTGTTGGAAAAGAGTGTTTGTTATGACCATCGTATTCTCTTGACAAAATTCTATTAGCCTGTGCCCTGCTTCATTTTGTACTCCACGGCCAAACTTGCCTGTTATTCCGGTTATCTTTTGGCTTCCTACCTTAGCATTCCAATCCCCCATGATGATAAGGCCATCATTTTTTGGTGTTAATTCTATA